>NC_043969.1:22549667-22704667 GCF_902148855.1 Sphaeramia orbicularis | reverse complement strand
ATTATCATTAAATATTTGCAGAAAAAACTTTTTGTGTTTCAAACAGTGTGGCTGCATCGGACAGAATAAAGATACATATACATATACAGGGTGGGGAAGCAAAATTTACAATATTTTGAGGCAGGGATTGAAAGACAGTGTATGACCAACTAGTTTGTTGAAAGTCATGAGAATTTATTTGCCACAAGAAAATTTACATAATAGAAAATGTTTTTATTCTATGTGTCCTCCTTCTTTCTCAATATCTGCCTTCACACGCTTCCTGAAACTTGCGCAAGTGTTCCTCAAATATTCGGGTGACAGCTTCTCCCATTCTTCTTTAATAGTATCTTCCAGACTTTCTCGTAATAGTTTTGCTCATAGTCATTCTCTTCTTTCCATTATAAACAGTCTTTATGGACACTCCAACTATTTTTGAAATCTCCTTTGGTGTGATGAGTGCATTCAGCAAATCACACACTCTTTGACGTTTGCTTTCCTGATTACTCATATGGGCAAAAGTTTCTGAAAAGGTATGGATAATAGTGTTAGGTATGATTATGACATCAATATATGTTTGGTTTCAAAACAATTGACGTAGTGCCTGCTGAGAAAAAACAACTAAATGTTCATTGTAAATTTTGCTTCCCCACCCTGTAAATGCAAAGGATTTGTTTTTGTTCAATATGTCATGCCCTGTATGTGTTTCACAGGACATTATCTTGCTAAAGTATCCAGGTTTGACCCAACCAGAACAGTGCACGTGCAGAGGGGTGCATGTGGGTTTGGAAAATGGTACATTACTGGGTAGAGTTCAATGACATGTAGTATATCCCAAATGCATGGGTTGCCTGAAAGCTTTTTCCACCTCTGTGCATCCCAGCCTTTACCTTTAGAAGGTGGTCCCCTGGCTGAACGATGGTCACCAGTGCTCTTTATAATATTATACATTCAGTGTCCACTGAAGGGATTGCCAGCCAAATATGAAAAAGCAAGACAACATCTTAGGCAACAATTGCTTCAGATATCTGAAGTCCTGAGATCACCTCTGAAGCGCGATATGATGTTGGAGCCTGGCTAAACAAGACTTAAGTCAATTAATTTCACCCTGAAGGGCTCGTCTGTATGGTTGATCAGCACAATGTTATCAGGTTTGAGGTCAGGGTCAGTGCTCCAGGTACCCTTCAAGGTTTCCCTCACCGGCAGCAGATGTTGTATCACTGGACTATTTCATTTCAACACAACAGCTGCCATTTCCCTGCTTTCGTCAGGTCCCAAAGGCTTCTGTCTAACACCTTAAAAGCCAGACAGGAAGGGGCCTGGTATTTAAAGCTGTCAATAAATCTTACAATGTGTTTCTTTTCAGGATCAAATACCCTGACACCGTCAAGTATTTCAATTTATTTTGCAATGTCCTGATCATCACACTTTTTATGAATTTCACAGCCTCCATTGCAGATGTTTCTATATTTAGACATTTGGTAAGTTTGCCAAAACATCCTCCCCTGCTGAAGTCCAACACTTGGTAGTGTGTAGACTGAGTGATGAGGGTATCCTGCTTCTGAATACTCTTCCATAATGAGATAGAAGAGGACTTTTTTTTTGTAAAATGTTTCCAAATACAATCAAGAGGAAGTATTCAGTCCCAAACTCATTTTCACTCCTCTTGGTTTGAAGACAAAGTGAAATGAACTGAGCAGTTGTAAATATGAACCAATCATCCAATTCAGCTCAGTTTCCATGACAACAAAGTTTCCATGACATCTACTCTTTTCCCTTTTTTTTTTTTTTTTTTTTTTTTTTTTTTTACATTTTCATTGAAATGAAGACACTTTTCTATATATCAGTGATTTAAACATCCAGCCATTTGACCATTAAATTTGTGCATATTGCGTTTGGGTTAAGTTGTATTTTGTGACTCTTGACTAGTTTTGCCGTTTGAGTTTAATCACTCATTACTACAGAAGGGATTGGTGTTGAGAGTCGTTCTTTGTAAAATCTTTTGATTTTGTTTGTAAATATATTGTAATGCAATTTGTGAGTCATGTTAGATCAGGATCATCCACAATCTTTTGTTTCGTGAAGTTAAAAATACAGCAACAGCTGTTAAAAGTGTAATGTGAGACCTATGTGTAGGTCACGAATATCAAAATCTTGTCTATCTCTAATGACCCCCCCCCCCCCCCCCCCCCCCCAAAAAAAAAAAAAAAAGAACAAAGAAAACAAACAAACAAACAAACAAAAAAATCATTTTGTATACATCCATGCTAAGGTCCTGATTTGGTTCCAAAACAAATGGTTCTGTGCTGTGATTGCTAGCATGCTAACTTTCATAAGGATTTGACAAATACACCACATCTTGATGATGATGCAGAACAAAAATGTGCAGGGATGTTTATTGCTTCCAAATGTTGATGTTTCTGAAACTGAGCCAAGTTAACAAATGAATAAATATTTATATTAAATAGACATTTTGTTAGCAATTGGATCAATTAAGAGTTTTATCAACAAGTAACATACTGTATCACATATAGCAGGCTGAAAATGGTAAATGTAGAATATTCCCAAACAAAATCCATATTTTCAATGGTGTTTTAGTTAATCTTATATATTTTCCTTCTCCGTCCTCAGGATTACAGTTTTCGTCATCTTTCCATCGTATTGTCATATAGCGGTGCTGGTGTTTTGGCTGTGGGTTCCTAATATCCATATATGAATAGGGTTACTTGCTCATCCTTTGTTTTATTTTATTTCTAAAATGTGATGCTGTGCTTGAGCTATGTTCAGGAAAACCTTTAGGGGCACTATGATGCCTAAACAACAAACAATCTTAAAGTGATAAACATTAGTTAAAGCAGTCAGACAAACTAGTGGAATTAAAAGTAATATTTTCCTCTGAAAAATAAAGGTTTATTATTTGCACCATCCCTTTAGCCAATGTATCACCAACTGCATGCAACAATGGCTTTGAAGTGACGTTCGCACATCAGCATAATCATAATACACATTTCTAAAAAAAAAAAAAGGAAAAAAAGGAAAAAAAGGAAAATTGCAATTAAAAAAGCAAAACTAATTAGAAAAATAACTAAAATGTGGCTGAAAATTAAAAGTCAAAACCTTAAATCAACTGGAAAAAATGCAAAAACCTTGAACCTTAACCCATAAAAACCCAGAACTATTTGTGTGGCAGTTCCCAAAGGAGTTTTTCACTTGATTTCACTTTTCTTAAGTGATTAATCATCATATATTAATTATCCTTTGAATTTTGCATTTCTCCAGTGAAAGGCATGCATTTTCCTATGTTTAATTCACTGATCACGTAAATGTTCATAAAAGCTCAGATTACAGTTGAGGGTTGTTATATCAAAACCAGAGAAAACTGAGAGTGATTTTTTTTCAGTAAATCTATCATTAACTGAACATAAATGAAGTGTCTCCATCCACTGTCATTGATCCAACTCCATGGGTTTTACTGGTGAATCACTGTTGTAGAAGATGACGATGTTTCCATGGTAACTACAGAGCCTCTGAACATCCAAATGAATCATATCTGATGACCATGAAAAGATGAAAACCAGCATTTTACACCAGTTACTTACATGTATTGATAGGATTAGTGGATCAACAGATATTAAACAGTTTAGATCAGTAGGTGTTTTTGGTATCAAGTGGCTGTTTGGGTCTTTATGGGTTAAGAACCTCACTGGAGAGAGAAAAGAAATGCAAAGAGAGAAGAGGACAGACTGTGATGGTTAAAACTAAATGTCCCAGACTAAATTAGATATGCTACCAGATGGAGACACAAGACAGGGATGGAGAGAAGGAAATAGGATGGAACCGATAATGTGAAAGAAGAAGAAGAAAAGAAGGCATAGATTAAGACGGAAAGATTGAAAGATGCAAAGCCCAAAAACATCACACATAAACACTTGCCACTTGCAGTATGTGATGTTAAATGAACAACTGTTGACATTATTAAGGAATTTCAGGATTATTACATCACAATACAAAAATACTAAGACAAACAGTACTGAAGATTAAATTTAACATAATTAAATGCATTTGATTGCCAGTCCAGTGTGTAGGATTTAAGGCCATTTCATGAACAGAAATTAAATACAATATTCATTGATATGTTTTGATTAGTATTTAATTCCCACAGTGTGTTTTTGTCAACTTAGAATCATCTGTTTGTGTACACTTCCACAGAGCCTGCTATGTTACACCACCATATTTCTACTGTAGCCCATAATGAACAAAGCCCACAGTGACTCCAATGAGAATGCTTTAATTTCCCCTGCTTTTAGTGGACACTGTAGGTTCACACATCCTTGGAAAGCTAAGATGAAGAAAGGGTTTGCCGGTTCAATTCCAGTCTGTCTGTAAACTCAGATCCTACTAAATGCACCTTCAATGACCAAATGTCTTTTAAATCACATTTTGCTCAACAACATTAGTGGAGAATGCATGATGCTATAAAATCAAGCTGACAATATGATCATATCATGATACAAAATGATGACAAATAATGATAATGAATTATCAACCCAACTTGTGTGCACGTGCAAAAACAAGAATGTAAAAACAAAGTAAATAAAACAAAATTTAGAATATGGGCGCTTCTATGAAACTGGGTTCATTTTGATACCTGGCACTTTGCCAGCTTTTTTAGACCCAATAATAAAAGAGAAGTTTAGACATATTTCCCCCCCAGAATGTAACTAATGATGACCTCTCTTGCTCTGAGCCATCCCAAAATTAATGAATTTCTAATAAAATATTGGGGCAAAAATAGGACCAAAACTGGGACATGAAAAGCTACCTAGGTGTCAGTGTATTTGATCTGGAAAACATGACTGTAAATGGTCTTATATACCGCTATAAATAAAGACACTGTGTTAAATTTGACAATCCTAGCAGTTTTTCTAATCCAGACATGCAGGTTTTTCATGAATTGCTAGTCTCATTACAGATTTTGTGTGTAACCCATCGTGTCCACTGGCACAACACGCGGAACCTGCCCATTTAAACAAATAAATCGCAGGTGATTTTCCAACAGCGGTCATTGTTGTGAAACACTCTGCCTTGCATAATTACTTCGATTCCCAAAATGTACCTGAGAGAAAATATACTAAAGAAAATACTAGTGCGTAATTTTCGTGTCCTTTTTACCGTTTTACATGCAGATTTTTATATAAAATTAATATAAAAATGTGTTTTATCTGAAAAACTGTTTCTCTTTTATCTCAGTGAATATTTATTTTTAAAATAGACCCAAAGTACTTCCCAACTTGCTTCATAACATTATTCTACATCTTGTTTGAATTTTTAGCCCCCCATGTCCTGTTTTTAGGGACCAGTTTCATAGAAGCACCCATATAGTAAACTCTGAACAGATCTAAAGGAATGCAGTAGTTTGCATTAAGCTCTTGCTTTTAGAAGGACGGAGGCTTCATATTGATTTGTCTTCCACACAAATGAAAAGCAAATTCCAAAAATAGTCACCTGTAGAAACAGCAGAGCACACATGATTATTTGTGATCAGTGAATAATTGCAGTGACCCCTAAAGGTGAGCAGCGGTGTTATTGACCTCATGGTTGGATAGGCAGGATCAAAGAGCAACTGTGAGAGTTATTACTTCCTGCCGACCTCTGGTGACATCACCCCACAGCACATGGATGGAAAAACTAATGGAGACACAATCTGTAGCCATATTTTACACAGACCCTTTACTTTCACTTTTTATTCCATGCCCTGCAGCTGTTGTACATATTTAACATATACAGACACTTTTAAAGGATAACGCCTTAGTGCAATCCATTTGATAAAAGATTTATAAACCTTCATTAGACACTGTCCTTGTTTAGGTAATAGCTACAAAAAATGTTAACTAATCCGTTTCAAAGTATGTATTAATCTTAATAAAGCAACAAAAATGTAATAAAGACATAATTGATAAGATAGTTAAAAAATAAAAATCAACTAACGTTTGTAATGCTACTGTAAATAAGTATATGCAACCCAGGTTTTTATCAACATTGTTAAACAGCTAAACATCAAACAAGTGTCTAATAAGGGCATATAAATGTCTATAATGTATATTGCATTTAAATTAATTAAAGTAAGCCATTACTTATAAGGACCTTAACATGAAGCCTTATCCTTTTCTTAGTAATTAATAATAAGAAGTAATCCCTGACATCATATTTACACATGTGAGTTATTTGTAAAAGCTCTATCTCACTTGTAAACTAAATTCAACCCACTGCTCAGGAGAAGAGAACTATTTTCCTGAGTGTGGCAGGTGTGTAATGTTTTGTGGTGGATAGAAGGTGTCATTCGGTGTAAAGTTTCCAAAGTCCTCTGAGACAAGCCTGTGATTTTGGGTTTCATAAATAAATAACGCATCTGAACGAGACTCGTGTTGAATAAGAAATAGCTTTGGTCCCTGTGTGTGTGTGTGTGTGTATTGGTAGATTTCTTCACATCTGACAGGTGTGCATGAATCGTGTGCACACAGGGATGTGTCAGTGTGAGACAGGCGGTCACTGGGATGAGTGTGCATCTCTCTGTCTCTGAGGGGCTCCGGCCTTCATCCTAAAGCTCTCCCAGTAGGAGGGGTCTTCCTCTGTCAGGGGCGAGGCCGAGGCGGTGAGGTCACTGAACGATAGCAGCGTAAAGGTGGAGGGAGGAGGAAGTGATGCAGGGAAAGGCTGAGAGGGAGAGAAAAGAACAGACACAGGGTGTGAGGACACAGTCACACTACCAGCCTCTGATTTACTGCTCAGATTTCATTTCATTTTGGCTGTTTATGTTATTTTTTGAGCCAGAAAATGAGTTTGTTAACTGGTTGTGAACTAAGCCACATGCACAAAAGCAGCAGTGTTCAGATTATTCTCTACAGTAAAAGCACTACTACACAATGTAAATCATCCACAGCAAATAAACGCTGGGCGAGCTAAACCTGACATTTAAAGGAGAGATATTTTGCATTTTCAAATGGAATTATGCATTTTAAAACATTTCCCTGTGGTCTACATAAACTGTAAATGCTATGCTTGGGTCTGAATTCCTCATTAATTAAACTTCCCAGGCAATAATATTGACAATAATACTGACAATAATATTAATCACAATTATTTGTATCACAGATAATCAGTAACTCAAAGTCAATATCAGGTTCAAAGCACAATTAATAAGCATTATCTACTGTTTATTAATTTCCAACAAATTCCATATTTCCAAGCCTATAAAAACAGCTGAAAATAGTCTGTAATTCCCATTTTTCAAATATATACAGGGTGGGGAAGCAAAATTTACAATGAACATTTAGTTGTTTTTTCTCAGCAGGCACTACATCAATTGTTTTGAAACCAAACATATATTGATGTCATAATCATACCTAACACTATTATCCATACCTTTTCAGAAACTTTTGCCCATATGAGTAATCAGGAAAGCAAACGTCAAAGAGTGTGTGATTTGCTGAATGCACTCGTCACACCAAAGGAGATTTCAAAAATAGTTGGAGTGTCCATAAAGACTGTTTATAATGGAAAGAAGAGAATGACTATGAGCAAAACTATTACGAGGAAGTCTGGAAGATACTATTAAAGAAGAATGGGAGAAGTTGTCACCCGAATATTTGAGGAACACTTGCGCAAGTTTCAGGAAGTGTGTGAAGGCAGTTATTGAGAAAGAAGGAGGACACATAGAATAAAAACATTTTCTATTATGTCAATTTTCTTGTGGCAAATAAATTCTCATGACTTTCAATAAACTAATTGGTCATACACTGTCTTTCAATCCCTGCCTCAAAATATTGTAAATTTTGCTTCCCCACCCTGTATGATACAGTGTGGACAGTGTTGATATGCTGCTGCTTAAATATAATGATTTCAACTTGATAAAATGTCATTACCAGTGTTGAGGGAAACCTTTAAAATGAAAGAGGTTAGTGATTACTAGTTACCCCATTAAACTATAATACGTAATGGAGCTATTTTAACAACATCTACAAAGCATTGTTGCTTTATATTTAGTTATATTTTGATTGGATCATGCCTGCTACAAATATTTGTTAGAAAATCAGGCTGCTCATGTATGCAGATTAGCAGAAAGGCAGAGCAGATTGAAACAAGAGTAACTATCATTGTAAATAAATAAAAAAAAATAAAAAAAAACAAGAAAAAAAAACTTAAAATAGAGAACATTAAGCCAAAGTAGAGGCTTTTTGAACATAGAGACATCTTCAACCTATCAAACCTTAATTTTATTATAACCAAAAGAGAGAAAATACAAAGAAACACAATAATTGTTCCACTCAATGCAAAGGCTTTTTAACCCAAAAAACACAAACAAAAAAACCCCAATAATACACTATATATATATATATATACACACACACACACACACTCTGATGCGACCCCTTTGAGAAAAAAAATCTAAGTGTTGGCGATAACAGGTGGCTCTTGCTGAAAGTAAATTATTAGCTTGTTTCCGCTTCTGCGTACACTGGACAGTGTGTTATGGATGGCACTAATAGGATGCATCAAATACTGAAAATAAATCATTAATATGTTCAAATGTGTGCCCTGGAAAAAAAAAAAAAAAGCTGTTACGTCATTCTAGATGAAATAATCAATATATAGATTTGCTCTTACCCCAGAGTCTCGTCCAAGAGCCACAGCCACATGATGGTCGGCATCCAGCAAGCTTTCCTAGAGAATAGTATACAAATACTTACAAACACACACAAAAACTCTGCTTATGATTATTGAAAAAAATATAAATCTATTGAATATGGTCATGTGACTTCAGACTACTTAGAAGGAGCACAAATTAAGGTGATTTATCAGTCTGATATATTTGGGTGCTTCTATGAAACTGGGTTCATTTTGGTTTCTGGCACTTTGTCAGCAATTTAGACCCAATAATAAAAGACAAAGGTAGACTTATTTTCCCCCAGGATGTACCTAATGATGACCTCAGAGAAATGCAAAAAAAATATATTCTTGCTCTGAACCATCCCAAAATTAATGAATTTTTAATAAAATACTGGGGCTAAAAATAGGACCAAAATTGGGACATTGTATTTGATCTGGAACACATGGCTTGAAATGGTCTTATATAGCACTATAAATAAAGACACTGTGTTAAAGTTGAGGATCCTAGTGGTTTTTCTAATCCAGACATATGGGTTTTTCATGAATCTCAGTCTTATTCCAGGTTTGGTGTGTAACCCATCGTGTCCACTTGTGTTACATGTGGAACCTGCCCATTTAAACACAAATAAATCGCGAGTGATTGTCCAACAGCGATCGTTTTTGTGAAAAACTCCACCTTGCATAATTAGTTCAATTCCCAAAATGTTCCAGTGACAGAATAAAATGATATTTGAAAAAACAGTAGCGCTTTTTACTGTTACATGCAGATTTTTGTGTGAAAATAATATGAGAAAACATTATAAAAATGTGTTTTATCAGAAAAATAGTTTCTCTTTTATCTCAGTAACTGTTTCTTTTTTTAAATAGACCTAAAGTGCTTCCAAACTTGCTTCATAACATTAGTCTACATCTTGTTTTAATTTTTATCCCCTCTGTCCTGTTTTCAGGGACCAGTTTCATAGAAGCACCCATATCCATTTTTTCATGCAAGTATGTTTTATTCACTTTAACACTATCCATCACCAAGAAAGTACCTCTATTATCTGTCCTGTATATGTGTAATATATAGGGCCCAGTTTTCTTAATATGTGGTTTAGAACCATGTCTCCTAAAACATCTTCTCCAAACACCAATGGGGTGTTGCTATTGCCTTTGAAACTGACAAAATTCACTAAAACAGTAAAGGCCAAAAGCTGAGTGTGTACAAGTGGGAGTAACAGGTGGTGTGTGTGTGTGTGTGTGTGTGTGTGTGTGTGTGTGTGTGTGTGTGGTGGGGAGACAGATACTGAGTGGACTAGCAAAGGAACAAAGTATGAAAAAAATTAGGCTGACCAAGAAAAATAAAACAGAAAATATATGTAGAAGTAGAACTATCATCAGTGAAAAACAAGCATGCTGATAAATAACAGTGTTTTCACTGAAGTTTATTCTCCTCTGAATGAAAATGTGCATAGATTATTTTGTCCCTATAGGCTGCAGGACGACATCCCCAGAAGTCAGGAGGGGAGTCATAACTCTCATGGCTGCTCTGGGATCAGGCCAATCAGAAAACAGAGCCAAAGGATATAAGGTCAATGACACCATCACTCACCTCCTCCCTCTGGTAACACTATGAGTGTTTTTGTATATGAGGCTGATGTTTGAAGTCGATTTGACCCTCCGACCTCCTGCACAATCAGTCATCCATCATAAAATATACTGATTATATGTCTGAAAAAGGAAAAAAACTGCCCCTTCTGTCAGAGGGAATAATGCCGTCTGCAACGTAAACATCTAATACTATGCCTTTGTATACTTATATTTGTTAATTACAGTAAATATATCTATTTCATAAGCACATTTTTTATAAATCTGTAATCTCTGTATTGGAATATTAGTGTGTACTTGAGTATTTGTATAAATCTTATGTTGGAGATTATTGTGTGCTGTGAACTAGTCATTTTTTGACCTTAGCCAACTCCATTTCTACGGTAGCCAGTGTCCAACAGTCACAATATTATTAATATCTATATAGAGGAGAAAAATACATTCACTCATTCCTGAAAATCAGTCAGATAGTATCAAAATAATCACCCCCCAACACAGCACAGATTTGTACACAAACTTCATGCAAATACACAGGCACTTGTGAATACTCCATATTGAACCTTTAATACAAGGTCTTAGTAAATGTCAAATGGCAAATGGGTTTATCTAACACTTATTTGGTTTTTAAAAATGAATCCCATTCACTCACTCGCACACACGCACGCACGCACGCACACACGCACGCACACACACACCAACTCAAGGTTCGGTGTCTTGCCCAGGGACACTTAAACAGGTGGAGCTTCTGGTTTGTGAACAAACCTGCACTACATCCTGAGCCACAGCTGCCTATTGGTTTAAAGCTGGATTATCATGCCTATATCTACTTTTTATTCCTGTGATTTTGACGAAGCATTGTTTATTTCACTAAAATAAACAATCATGTGACTTTTGGATGATGTGTAGATGTTGTTAAAGTGATCTTTGATAGAACGCATCCATTATAGTTTATACATTTTCACTCTTATCTATTTTTTTTTTTTTTTTTTAACTTTTCTTTCCATTTCTTCAAAGTGGGATATTCTCAGTGCTGCAGGATCCCAGCTCCATAAAGGAAAAGTCCTGCCATGTATTGGTTCTACCTGTTCACTTAAATCAGGTGATTCTACAAATTATCCCATCTACCTGGATGAGGAGTTGTGCTCATCAACATGGGCTGGTTCAGGGAATGGCTGGAACAAATACATGGCAGGATTTTTACTTTGTGGAGCTGGGATTCTCCATCACTGGATATTGTGTTATGTTCTTTAGTTAAACAAATACCACATTATTACCATGGGTATCTATCATCTCATACCTGTCTATATGTATGTTTATGTAGGATACAGTGTTGCTGCTTTCTCGGTTTTTAGTCATTGATTAATTGAAAGGGAATTTGATGAGCCAAATGGGAGGCACAGTACATGAGTTTATGTTTTTTTTTTTTTGTTTTTTTTTGTTAAATTAAAAAAACCCAAAACAAAACACTGATCTCTCCATTTCTCTGTCCTTCATTTATTCTAGTTTACACCAAAGGAGCCCTATATTCTATATGTCAACAATACTTCACTTTGTCCTACAATTTATGGTTAAAAAGCATCTACTGTTTTATCTGCGATCAATATAAGTGAGCTGTTATTCCCTGGTGTAAAAACAGACACTAAAACAGCATTAGGCCTCCAAGACCCCTAGAGGGAGAGGAGAGGAGAGGAGAAGAGGAGAGGAGAGGAGAGGAGAAGAGGAGAGGAGAAGAGGATAGGAGAGGAGAGGAGAGGAGAGGATAGGAGAGGAGAGGAGAGGAGAGGAGAGGAGAGGAGAGGAGAGGAGAGGAGAGGAGAGGAGAGGAGAGGAGAGGAGAGGAGAGGAGATTTTCAGACTAGTAGTAGCAACTTATCCGTCACTTGCTAATCCCTCTTGCATTGGGTGTGGAGGAAAGAAGCACCAGAAGGAAGGGAATGAAGCAGAAAACAAAAACAGAGATAAAAAGAGAATAAAGAGAAGTGCAGAGGCAAAAGAGGAAACAAAGGAGAAATGGGGAGGGAAGAACTGGAAAATGAGAGAGAAAACATCAAAGACAGATGCTGACAGGAGACGAATGAAGGTGAGGAGAATAGATAAGGCTGGGAGAGTAAATGGGAAATGGAGAGTAAAAGAGTGAAGGCAACAGATGATCCTTCTGCTCTGAAGGAGAGTTGTACACCTCTAATCTCTTGTCTGTGTTAGGAGGGCTGGAGGGCCTCTTGAGGGTTTCCATCATAATCTTTTGTTTGTATTACTCTGAATGACCAACTCTCTTTTACTCTGCATATGCGTTCAAGGGGCAGCCACTGGGGAATGGAGCACCAAGTCCGTCAAAGCTGAGCTCTCACTTCCAACTTTTAACTTTTATGTAGCATTTTAGAAATATGGTGTCCTTCCTTGTGCCTTTTCTCAGAGTGCCTTACTTCAAATATCCAGTCCTCCTCTTCCTCTCCATCTAGATGCATCTTGGTCTGATGCAGAACCTGGTCCTGCGTGACCGGTTCAGAAGGTAGGTGGAACTCTATCCGCTGCAGGTTGAAGCCCAGCCCTGTGCCAATAGCTTTGATGAAGCTCTCCTTCAGGGTCTTTGAGGAACAGGTGGAGACCGAGTCAGTTCGATGGAACAATTAGAGCTACATAATCATTACAAATACATGAGGAAATAAGGAAAACAGGATGCTATATGTCTGTCAGAGCAGAGGCCGTCTGTGTAGGCTTTGGGGTGTGTTTTCTTCTGAGCTCAGTATCACAATAACTTAAAACCAGAACAGATGGGAGTCTATGCACACATGTTTAACAGTGTGTATACAAAAGAGGGACTCTGTGTGTCTGTGGGAGAGGGAAAAAGTGTCAATGCGTGTGTGTCCAGCCAAAACCAACTCTGCATGATCAACAATAATAGTGTTACAAGGCTAATCACTATGGCAACCGTTGCGCTCTGCCATTAGTCAACAGGGTGGTGATGATATCAGAGCTTGACGTCTCTGTGCCACCCTCAATCTCACAGCATCTTTATTTAGCACCACTATTGCTCTCCCTCTCCATCTGTGTGTGCAAAGAAAATGCAAGAAAGAAAGAGAAATGGAAAGAAGGAAATGAGTCTTTAAATATTTCTAAGGATGAACAACAAAGAATGTAGTAAAAATCTAGACATGACAAAAAAAAGTACATGATAACAGAATTGGAATGTGCACACAGTATGCTGCTAAATGTACAAATATGTGTATGTCTTTAAGGAAACAATGAAAATGTTATTTTCACCGTCCATTCCGTCTCATACACACATTCAAAAATACTGCATGCGGGGCCCAGAAGCCATGCAATGTGACGACAGGGTAGTATGGTTGCCATAGTTACCCAGTGGCGGTAGAACGCAGCAAGCTGCTGGTGCTCTGAGCCGGCTGATTGGATGAAGCTCCACTCATAGTCTGTAAACTGACGAGTCATGATGCGGAAAAACTCAGGCACAGAGCTGCTACCTGGAAGGTGGAAAGAAAAGAGGCGGAGTGGAAAAAGAATGAAATGAGTGAAAGTACACGAGAGCAGGAAACGAGTGAGAATAGATGAAACAGAGAAAACAGAAAGAAGGTGAGAAACAGAGGGAATGGAAACCAGAATATAATGGGAAAGTAAATGGAGGAGACAGAGCAAAGGACGAAATACAGATGTAACAAAGATAGAAACTAGCGCTCATGAGATTCAACCAGACTTTGTTTCTGAGACTGTCTTTGAAATATCGAATACTAGATCTGAAAGACACACAGAAATGCCCACTGCGCCTCCAAACACCAGAACTGAAAAACAGCTTTGGTCTAGACTTTTGACATGAATCAACAGTGCCCTCTTGTGAATAAGTTAGTTATTACACATGCAGTACAAATCTTTGGCTCATAAATCATCTATCTACAGTATCTGTCTAATTTCAGTGCTTTTAGATAAACTGTACAGTTAATGTTAGTGTAGTGTTCAACATTTACCTGGCATTGTGGTCTTCATTATATCCACACCAACCTGCATCCCCTGCTCTGCTGCGAGAACAGCAAAGTCCCCCTGATGGGAGACGTTGAAACTCCAGGATTGAGGGTGAGAACCTGAATCTGAACTGACCTGAATGCAAGTGCAAAGAAAGGAAACATTTTAAATACTGAAAAAAATAAATGTCCTAAATTCTAATGTCCAAATTAAGTCAAAACAAGTGTTGTTTAAGTAAATAAAACACAATTAAAATACCCAACACTTATTAATTGACACTATATTCCCCTATATTAACAGTTTCATTTGTATGGAATTATATTGTAAATTTGGATGACAAAAATTAGTAAAATTATTGGATATCCAGTAAGTGATTTGTTATATTTATTATCAGGTCATGGGAGAACGCCCTCACTCCAGCAGCAGCCCTCCCCCAATGGCCCTCTCAGAACTACATAGTTTACAAAATGAATGAATACCATATTATGACAAAATTACACATCATACACTAGGTTAAAAAAAAACCCCAAAACAAAACAAAAAACCTCACACACACATTTAACAATACTACACTACTAAAAAAAATCATGACATAACTTTGACATAATACATCAAAACCTAAGCAAAATATACATTTTTGGAGTACAAAATACAGCCTCATGACTCATCTACTGGAGGATGTTGTTCATCAACCGCAAACAACTTGGAACACCTCTGCGAGCACTTGTTAATGCCAGAACAATTATCTGAAACGCTTTATACAAATAAATCAAAATAGACTGATGATTTGTTATATTTATCTGGTTCAGGTACACAACCCAAGACATTTTAGACCACCCACTTAATTAACCCTTTAACCCCGGAGACATTATTTCAGTGAAACGAGATGCTGTGAAATAGCGTCTATTTCAGTGTCATATGTGTTTGTGTTCCTTTTCTTCAGTGGTTTTGCTTTACTGTGTGTTTAAGGATTAAAACAAGGTGGAATAACAGAAAAAGACAAAGAGAGGAATTGAAGTTTTAAAGGTTTTTACTAAAAAGGCACTCAGAATGTACATCAAGAAGAGATTTAGGATGTTGAATATTAACTGGAACACACTGAACAACAACACATATTTGAATTTTTGCCCAATAGTTTTTGTTTTGGAGCTCTTTTTTTCTAAATTAGTCCAGCTGGATTTTGACACCTGGTTGAAATCCAAAAAGCAGTTACATGGTCAAAACTCCCACAAGAAAAATGGGTTAAAGCCCAAACTGTCTATTTTTATGGTGAGTCGGTCTCACTCACTGCTCTGTGTTTTGCCCCCCGTTTCACTGGCAGCCAGGGGGAAGGGAACGAGCATGCTCAGATGTCTATGGAAAGAACAAGGTCTATTCTATTAGCACATATTAAATTTTACATATTGAGCAAACGGTTGATTTTTATTTATAAATATTTAAAATAAATCATACATTCAGAGCGCTCACCACAAATATGTTAGGGGTTAAAGGGTTAATAACAGCATTAAATATACAGTAACTACAATACTTTTCCCAGATCTAACATTTTCTGTTGCTCCCCAGTTGCTGGACTTCTGAAACCCTGTTAATAATGAATTATCTTCTCTAGCTTTTTCATGTTTAGTATAAGATTGTGATAATGGTTAAAAAAATTCTAAACCACAGGTGTCAAACATGTGGCCCGGGGGCCAAATCTGGCCCACCAAATGGTTCAATCTGGCCCTTGGGATGAATTTGTGAAATGCAAAAATTACACTGAAGATATTAACAATCAAAGATGTTAGAATCATTTTAGGTCATTTCAGTCTAAAGTGGATCACACCAGTAAAATATTATCATAATAACCTATAAATAATGAAAACTGTACATTTTTTTCTTTGTTTTAGTGTAAAAAAAAAAAAAAGTAAAATTACACAAAAATTTTTAGATTTACAGACTAGTCTTTTATAAAAAAAACCCCAAAACAAAACAAAACAAAACAAAACAAAACAGTGAATAACCTGAAATATCTTAGGAGAAGTATGTGGAATTATAATAATACTCTCCCTGTCATTAAATGTTTTGTGTATTTGTTGATCCACTGTGACCTCTAAGTTATGATTCACATGTATAAATGATAAACTAAGGTGTGATATTCTTAACATTGCACTTATTTTACTAAAGCATTTTCAGGTTGTTCATATCTGTTCATGTTATGTTCAAGTACAATTCACAGATGTAAACATTTTCATTGCGGAATTTTAATTTTTTCACTCAAAAGTTATTGTTATCCTATTATTTATATTATTTATTTTACTGGTCCGGCCCACTTTAGATCATATCAGGCTGAATGTGGCCCCTGAACTAAAATGAGTTTGACACCCCTGTTCTAAACTAATGTAAGACAACACTGGAACCTAAACACAACCCAAGCCCATTGACAACATATGGGGAAAACCCTGATTAACAATGATGACACAATTAATAGTGTGAATTTAAATGTCATTAACCCTCAGTGGTGCTGCCAGGTATGGTTTCCCTCTGGGAGATCGCTCCAGTCTGATGTCGGACCAGGGGATCCCCATCTTCTCACAAATAAACCTCCTCAGCAATAACCTGCCAGCCTGACGAAGAGATACACAGTGAAGGCAACATGACAGGTGACACAGAGGAGTGAGTGTTTGGGGTCAGATTTACCATGGCTGATTTGGCATCCTTGGCAAACACAAACTCTCCGATTCTTTCCTTCTCTTCCGGCTGAATGCATCGAGCAGCGAACAGCCAATCGGACCTCCCTGGAGCCCACGACCCGCAGCGAAAAGCCCAGCGAACAGAACCCATCACCAGTGTCACCGTCCCATCTGAACTCCTCTGTCAACTTCAGTCTGCTCACAAGTTGTTAAGGAGTTAACGTTAGCATGATATATAGGAATGACGACTCAACTATTGTAAAATATTAACGAACAGCATTCAGAGGCGACATATCATCTGTTTTATGGAGGAATGTTGGGGGGAAAAGCTACAAAATAGCTGCTGTTTGGCTTTGACAGCCACTCACATTCATGCCCGGAAGAGCCCGGCGAAAGTTAATGTCGTCATCAGTGGGCGCGGTGGAGGATTGACCAATAGGAGCAGTTATACCAGTGCGCCACTAGCGATGCCTTAAAATACTGGAAAGAAAATCGTAATTTAAAGCTTTTTATCGTTAAAACGCTGACGTGTAAATGGTAATGCTGGTGTTAGTCACATATTTCAAATAACCAAGATTCCATTGTGAGTTTCAAGGAAAATTAAGTATTCTCTGACGGAAAACACTTTAAAACTTACCAACTTCGGTCAGGCGCTCCCATGTATGCTATTAAAATGCTCTCAGGCTTTTTATTTCCGCACTACAGACGTATAATTTACCTTCTAATTCTTAAAAATACTCTTCGCATTGACAATTCCCACTGTGTTATTTTATCCATAAAGACTTTACAATTGTTTTCGGAATAAACACTATGAAATATTGAACATCCGAGGTATACGTGAAAGCACCATTAAAATCGCATCGCTACTATGATGTTTTGATTGCGGTACATCTGCGATCAGTAAGGTGAGTTGTTTTACGAATATATAGTACATACATAGTACGTAGCGTTTCCCAGATATCTGTATTTTGGAGGTATTTGTGGCAATAAAAGGAAATACAAAACTGCATTAGTGGTGATAGCCGAGAAAATATGTTACGGTTATTTGTAAGAAATAGCTATACTACATATGAAAAACACATAATTGCAAAAGAACATTAGGAAAAACAGCAAACCATATTGTGGATGTACAGAAGTATTTACTTAACAGGGAAAGGAACGTTTTTTGTAGATAATTGGTGAAACGTAAAAACCCAAAATAAATAACGTGCAATACATGTTATTTGCAGTTACACAAAGATATTATTATTATAAACTGGGTATATTTTCGAATAGCCTACTAATACCTTATATAATATCTAAAGAGAGGAAATACAATGAACTATAACATAACATGCTTATGCTTATGATGGTTATTTACAGTGGGACTGGGATCTCAATGCAACCCGTGTAAATTCATATTCTAGGTCAACATAATCAGGATAAGATGCATTTCTGTACATTTTGTCAGTAGGATTGACTTAAAATGTAACGTTTTTACACTGCATCCTGAAATATAATTACTGATTGATTTATTAAAATACACTTTTATTGCAGATTGTGCAATAAACATTCCACCCCACCACACAATAGAAATAAAAATACAGATCACTGTTATATTATTTTAATTTCTTTAATTTAATTATATTAAATAGTCTTTGCTTGTCTTGCAGAACCATTTTAAACTGTGGTGTTTCTTCTGCCTGTGAGTTCATCAGGCTGCCACACAGTCCTGGAAGAAAAGATGGAATAAAAACAACTACAAGCTAAGAAATTATATTGACTATTGCTTCATTTTTTTCTGCAAGTCCTGAAGTATCTGTGCCTTAGCTACATTACTTTAATATCTCATTAAGACAAAAAGTGAAGCCTTCACTCACATGTGGGAAAAAGAGGATTTACTTCTACAGTGTACCTTGTGTGACCTTTGTGGGATACACTCTTCTTTATGTCAGATATTTCAAAAGCCTCACATGTTGCTGCATAAAGGCCTTCAGTGAAACAGCTCAGAGCAGTCTTCCAGGTGGAGAACTTCACAGCGACTCATGGTGTCACAGAGGAATTCCTCCCGATGAAAAACCTTGTGCTTTTAAAGAAAGCGGGACAGTTGGATCCCGTCTAACACAGACTAACCTTAACAGCAAACAACCACGCTTCTGTCCATCTGAGAACCGACGCCTTGCTTCACTCTTTCTTCTGTGTTCCCATTCTCTCTTCCTGTGATCCGACAGTTTTTTTCTCTGCTTCTCTGTCATTTCCACCATCCTCCTTATCTCTCTTTAATCTCTGTCTGTCTGGGGTTCCTGTCCCCTCTTTGCTGCCAAGCTGGATTTTTTGCAGGTGAAGCATCTAAAGAGGAAAAGGAAAAGTAACTACAGTGTGAGAGAGACGCAGACTCTCATCAGGGAGATCCACAAGAAGAGGGAAATCCTGTTTTCCAGACAGCAGGTGCAGACATCGCTTCTCTGATAAGAATATGTCTGAGAATATTAAAATCTGCAACAGGTCAAGAACTCCAGCAGCACTTGTTGTATAGAAAAACTTATTTAATTGTACATTTAGACAAATTCATTTAGGCTTTTGGCCTTCATCTGGGTCATACATAACCAGCTACTTTTACACACAAAAGACATGCAACAAAAATTTCATCAACATGTAAATGTATATGATTGGCTGTTTCCTTGTTCTTCTATATGACAAGTGCTGCTGGAGTTCTTTATCTGTTGGAAGAAGGTTAAGTTGTGCCAGAGCTGTTTACCAAGATTATTAAAATATGAATAAGTTATGCTGCAAAAAAAGCCAAACATTTTAAAATCGCTAGACTAATACAGAATGTTAAATGAGTGAATCTCTTTTTTTTTCTATCAAATGTAACAGACAAAAAGTCCAAGTGGACCTAACATTCATTAACTGTGGAGAAATGTTAGACAAAGTCCTGATTTCTATGAACCCTTCTTCTGAAGCATGAACTCAACAAGAACCAATTATCTAACTCTCCTGTCCTACCTGATTAGCAACACATCCTCCTCTTATCTTTTCATTAATGTGTGAAAATACATTTTTTTTAATGAGTTCATATCAGTCAAATCTCAACACAGACTGCAGCTCTGACATGATTTTACATATTGCTCGATTAACTGAAATGTGAAATTTGAGAAAAGAGAAGGTCCTCACCTACAAGTTAAGCCCTGTGAGTCAAAACACTGCATAATCAGGTGAACAGCAGTGGATGAGTCTGTTTTATATGGAAGACTCACACCTCTGTTAGTTGGACAAGAACCAGTGTCCTCCCATTTGCCTGAAGTTGTAAACAGGCAAAAGGCTTGTTAGAATTGCCTGAATGAAACCATCTAATTGCTGGTCTTTGTTATTTTTCTCCTCTTGTTCTTGAACAACAGAACACAGCCATTAATGAGCTGAAGAGACAGGCATGGGAGGAAGTGGCTCGAAGTGTCAATTCACTCGGCGAGGGAGAGCTACGTACTGCTGCTGAAGTGAGTTTAAACCGTGCTTTTATATTGCAGCAGTCCTGGTGTTTTAGTGGTAATTCAGAAAATAACACATCTCTTAATAGCTGGCTTTACTCTTTCTAATTTCCTCTTCAGGTGAAACGCCGTTATCTGGACTGGCGTGCACTGATGAAGAGGAAACAGATTCAAGCTGAGCTCGCTCTCTCCTCCTCATCTTCGTCTTTGGCCCTGAAGGCGGAGTATGATCCATCCTCTCCTGAACATGAGGCTGCATCCCTTGTGTCCGGATGTGACCAGCTGCTTGACCTCTCAGGCTTCCCTAAGGACTGTCACTGTGACTGGCCGGAGCTTGTAGCTCTGGGTGAGCCGAGTGGGCAGGCCATGATGGCACCACTGGGCGTGAAGATGGAAGAGGACGCCACTGGATACAGAGTAAGAAGCACATGCATCATCATGTTGTTCTTATAACGATACATGTTCATGGATGAAGTCAGTTCAACAACAAAGTAAACAGGCTTCATCTTGCACATATTGGGATTAAATCTAAGAAGGATTTGAATTAAGTAATTAGCTCCATACAGAGTTAATTTACTGCATCTCTCATGTTAAACCCCCCCCACTTCAGTCTCTTATTAGAAGACAAACAGGCTATATTGGTATTCAAGTATTGGCTAATGTTTTAATTATCTTAAATAATGTCAGCTTAGATTGTAATGTTAAATATATCATTGTAATTATGCCTGCGCATTGTGCAGCACAAGTGGTTCATTAATTCAGTCTTTTGATTGGCCTCATGTAGGGTCACAGGGTACAGATCAAACTGAATCATTAACATCATTTACTAAACTCTAGATTTTTTCAACTTTTTTGACATTTAAATGTTATAATTTAATGTTGTTATCTATTATATACAATTGGATTATGATCTAATTCAAGATAGAAGCACCTGAGGGAGAATGAGTTTAGACCTTGAAATAAAAACCTGACTTTTCAATCTCCTTCATTTATTTACACCTTACTATAACGATTTCACTTTATACAGCAATTTTATATTTCATTATGAGCCTAGTATTGATTAAATATCATGTCTTTTTTTATAACATTGTTGATATGATTTCTTAGCTTTGTGAGAGCACCATTTGGTGTCTTATTTTTGTGTGTAAATAATTTACAAAAATTAACAGAAAATCAGTGTAAGATAGAAAATGTCACCTTAAAGCAATCACCACAGAACATTTATGCATTAAAAACAACTGTAATCAAATAATCTCTAATACTTCTAACAATGTAGAACTTCAGAAAAACTTTAAATTATATTAGGTGTAATGGGCCATTTCATTTGGTCACCTATTAACTTCCATGATTCCATGATTCTTCACAATTTCTATTGTTTTTATTTTATTTTATTTCATTTTTATTTTATTTTTTATGGAGACCTCTAGTGTCAGAAAGATGATAAACTGATGTGTAGTGATACTGCTGTGTTTAAATAGCCAAAAATATACATTATCCATAATATCATATTCATATGTGTATTAGATATAGTGTATATTATTATATATATTATAATAGTGTATATTACAGCTGCATATATTTTTCAGACAAACCAAACATTTTTTTGTCGTTGTGCTGCTTCACTATGCGTTTGATGACCTCCCTCTCTTACTGTAGCTGGACTGTGATGGTGACATGGCAGACGCAGATATAGATGAAGATGATATTCCATCTCTGCTCAGTGACATAGAGTCACGTGGCGAGGGCCATGCAGCTGAAGTCTACTCCAATAACGACTTGGGCATGCTCAGTTCCTCCAAGGCACCGACCTCCACCACTCACAGAGACTTGCCTCTCGCCGGTGGCCTGGTGGGCATGGGGACTCATTCTCTGAGTGGATTAACCAGCAATGACAACATAGGAGCCGGGTTACTGGTCGCTGTTGAAAAACAACGGTTGGAAGTGGAGAAACAACGGCTGGCTGTGGAAAGTGAACGCCTGGTAATAGAGAAAGAGAGACTGGTGGTGGAGAAGGAGCGACTTCACCAGACAGAGGTCGAACGGGAGCGACTACAGCTGGAAAGAGAGAGGTTACACGTGGAGAGAGAGAGGCTGAGGCTTCTGCTCATCGGCCAGTCAGAGCACGTCGACTCCTCCTTTAACCTGCCGCCACAACAAGGCCCGCCATCATCGTCTACATCCACTTTATCCTCTACTCATGATGGACAGAGGGACAGGGAGAAGGACAGTAAAGGATGGATCTCAGTGGTGGATCTGGAGACAGAAAGGATGAAGCTGGAGAAGGAAAGACTGCAGTTGGAAAAAGAGAGACTGCAGTTCTTTAAATTTGAGTCTGGCAGACTACAGATTGAGAGAGAGCGCCTACAGGTGGAGAAGGAAAGAATGCAGCTGCACAAAGATCATCAAGGCCACCGAGAGACAAAATGAGATGAGATACTGAAAACAACCCAGAACACACAGATTTGCATCGGTAGTTAATCTCTTAAGGCAACTATACCATCATTCTTGGTTGGAATTTGGCCAAGGATATAACTGATATATCAAACTGGCATCTTTATGGCCACGATGATAAGGCCCCGCGTTTTAGTCTTCATAAAACATGTGAGAAGACAGAAATGGCACCATGATAAGATAATCAAATCCAGCATTTGCCTGGCAGGCGCCGGCTGCTTAGCCCTAAACATATCTAGTTTATGAAAGCAGATGTTCAGTGCACCTTCCAAGTGCTCTGATTCACAAAATGTGCAGAATAAAATATAATCATTGGAGTACCACTGCAGACTCCCTAACTGGTGTGGAAACATCTGTTAGAGGTTGTCGACTTAAAAGGGGGCTACAGTGTCCTTTTCTGCAATCAGGTTGATGAAATTACTATATGGTACTTATTTAAGCCTCAAGTATATAAAACTCGACTCAGCTGCACTGCTGTCGCGTGTGAAAATGTTTACTCTACATGGTGACTATTGTGACTTTGTATGTTTGTACGCCAATGTTAGACTGATATTTTGCTGTCGTCGTAACATTTAGTGTTTTTCTCACTAACATTTGAAGAATTAGTAACAAAAGTTTACAATCATGTGTATTGAGCATGCTAGAATACTTAAGTGCATGAGGCAAACTGTTCTTTGATGGCTATGTTTTCTTTGGCTTTATTTAATTTTATTGGGCCAGCTACTGCAAAGCTCATACTGCTGATGTGTAGTTCACTTAATCATCCATTTCCTGGACTTCATTGTACTGAGGGGACACTTGTTTGTCTCTTTAACTAGTCACAGGTTCATGTGACTCTAACAACAACTTTGAAACCAAGTTGTGATCATTATTGTCTTTTAACCCATCGAGACCCAAACAGCCACTGGGCGACCCAAACCATCTGATTTAAACTGTTTAATACCTGTTGATCCACTAATCCTATCAATACATGTAAATAATTGGTGTAAAATGCAGTTTGTCATCTTTTCATGGTCATCAGATATGATTCATTTGGACATTCAGAGGCTCCCTAGTTACCATGGAAACACTGTCATCTTCTACAACAGTGATTCATCAGTAAAACCCATGGAGTTGGATCAATGACAGTGGATGGAGACACTTGGTTTAAGTTCAGTTAATAATGTATTTTGATGAAAGAGTCACTTTTTCTTCAGTTTTTTTTTCTTTTTTTCATATAATATCCCTCAATTTTAATCTGAGCTTTTATGAACATCTACATGATCAGTGAATTAAATACAGGAAAATACCTCATTTTCACTGAAAAAGACACAAAATACACAGGAAAATTGTATGATAAATGGGGATAAATCACTTAAAGATTAAAGAGAGATTAACAATCACTTGGGAACAATCACAAAAATAACACTGGGTCTTTATGGGTTAATGTGTGAAAATGATTGTTGCTTTGTTAAATGTATAAAAGCATTTATACATTTTTCATAATGTGTTACTTGGGTAACATTTTCTATGTTTCTAAGTTTGTAAATAAAGCTGGTTCAGAAGAGGAAATGTGGCTTCCACATATTTTGTATTAGTATAAGAAAAAAAATAGCTTTTTGATGCATATATGTAACTCCAGTCCAGTACTAGTTCTAGTATCTAGTGTCGATCAGAGGGTTGCATCAGGAAGGACATTCAGTTTGAAGCTTCTGTCAAATTGACCATGTAAATCATGAATATGATTAAGATGGGGCTCCCAGGCAGGTGGTAAAAAGGAAGACCAAAGGCAAGATTTATGGATGTGGTGAAGGAGGATATGCAGGTAGTTGGTGTGTGAGAAAAATCTGCAGGAGGACAAGGTCAGATGGAAGCAGATGATTTGCTGTGGCAACGCCTAAAGGCAGCAGAAGAATGTACGGTAATAGTCTTATACAGTTATGAAAAAAATTATTAGCCCACCCCTTGTTTTCTTCAATTTCTTGTTCATTTTAATTCCTGGTACAACTAAAGGTACATTTGTTAGGCCAAATAGAATGATAACAACAAAAATAGCTCATAAGAGTTTAATTTCAGAGCTGATATCTATCCATTTTCCATGTTTTCTTGATAATAACCAAAATCACTTCAGTTCTTACATCAATAGCTATGACATTGTACTGCCAAAAACAGTGCTTTTAGGCATTCCATGTTTTCTTTTCTGTCTTTTTTAGTAACATGACACACATAGGAGTTAGTACTTGATTGCATAACCATTGTTTTTGATGACTTCTGATGGTCTAATAATTTTTTCCACAACCGAACAACAGTCTGGATTGAAAGGAGTGAAGGGCTTGGTTATATTTGCAGCTTTTCTCTCCGTTTTTACCTTGTGAATCTTCTCATTTGGGTCCTAAAGTATTAGACTGAGAAAAAGCTTTTGATCTCACCCATTATTTTTGAAGAATAATGATATTAGATATTTTTGTCTCCTTTCTATTGATGCTCCACAGAAAGTCTGTCAGGAGTTCCCAGATCAGTGAAAGCTAATGAGAAGAGGTGAGCGTTAAAAAAAACAAAACACTTTGAGCGCAAAACACTGCATCTACCACAGAGTCAGCTTTTGAGAGCTTCAGTACAGCTGATGTAACTTGGTGACACTCGAGTGTTTTGATATATTCCATATTTATTATATTTGTTTGTGTCAAAACAGCATTGAAGTAGTGGAAGAATTTATTGGACCAGTAAGAGATGACAGTGAAGAAGAGAAATCTGTAAGCAACACCTCATTCCTCTTTTAAGCTCAAAAAAATAGATCCTTTCAGACACACATGCACATCACAGGCAGGGATCTGAAGCAGGTCGACTGAATGAAAAAAAAAGTTTATTTTTCCATTTAGGAGTTATTTTGTTGTCTGTGAGATCAAAGTCTCTATTTCAGCTCTGCCTGGATATGAAACTGGTGCGGAAATCCACCTTATTGTCACACAGCAAAAGGGTCCTTCAGCTCTGCAGCTTGCACTGAATAGTTGAGTTTTGTGGGGATTGTGTGCAGTATTTTTTATATAAAATATACTAGACAAAAATACTGCGCTACAGTCACAGAACAACTCGCAAGAGATAGAAGTTGCAAAATGATCAATGAACCTTTGTGTATTTGAGTTGTCATCTGATGTTGTGTCAGAATCATTACATACCGTTGCATCTTTCTTCTAAGTATAAAAACATAAGCCTTGGTATAAATAAGCTTTTTGCATCACCAGCAGTAACAACAGCAGAAGTGTGAGTTGCCTCTGTGCTCTGAGAGTTTTGGTGCAATTTAATTTCCTATCCGATCAGGAGTGATACCTCAAAGTAAAAAAAACAGAGGGCAGTGGAGCTGGTCATGACAGAAGATGGAAATTTGAGTTTCTCATCCACTGAGTTTGGAGTTTGAGATAGATTCCCCTGAGAAGGAGATGCAAAGAATGATGAAATGAAGTATGGCAGGGTGAGGATAAAAAAAAAAAAAAAAAAGAATAGAACAGAGAGTGAGAACAGTAGAGAAATGAGGAGGTGCATGAGGGGAGGGGGGAATAATGCATAGCTGAGAGTGAAGAGCAGCAGATGAAATGATCCAATAAAAATAAAAGGTGAAAAGGCTGCTTTGACATTGTGGTGATGATGAAAGAGGCACATGGAAGGCATGTGTGTGCATTTGCACATGAGGGTGCAAGGTTAAAAGGGTGGCAGGACCGCCTCAAAATTGTTATTTTGCTTCAGCTTTGGGGAAATGGGAAATACTTGTCAGTAATAACCCAGCGTGGTATGTGTATGAGTGTGTGTGTACGAGTGAGACGGGAAATAATGGGAAATGCTTGTCAGTGATGGCTCTGCCTTTGGAGCGTTTGGTCCCCATGGATTGCAAAAAGGAGCTCAAATGACAAAATCACAGTGGGGGATTTTTAACCCTGTAGCTGCTGGTGTACGACAGGAGTCTGCACGGCTGAACCTAAGAATCACATATGAAAACTAAACTGATCCTAATTCCTGATGGGACAGTGGATGATGTATGATAACGGATGGATAATATTCTATTAGTGTAAAAGGGGGTCACATCCAGTGGTAGTGAGGGGAGTAAATAAACTGGAAAAAAGTTAATTTCAGCAGAAATTTCATTCCAAATGCAATAACAGAACTGAAAAATCATTAAGCAGTGTTTTTCAACCTTGGGATTGGGATCCCACGTGTGGTCACCTGAAATTCAAATGGGTTGCCTGAAATGTCTGGTTTAATAAAAATAAAAACTTACTGATAAAAAATATACGGTGAGTTGTGAGAGAAAATCACAATCCATAAAAGACATGACAAACTGTGAAACTGAAACTGAAGCACTGTGGTTCTGTTTATCTGTCAAATGTTCATTGTGGTCAGTTTCAGATGCTGCAGCTCTTTCATAGTTCATAGTGTGACGGCCCCGCACCTTTCGGGTACTAGGGGCACTGTCAGTTTTCTTTTACAGATGGTGATTTCATGATTGGTAACACCTATGGCAGCCAAGGCCTGACTATTTAAGCAGCTCACCCGGGATGATCATTGGCTCTCTTGCTCTCTCTCTCTACCCTGCTCCTCCTGACTGGCGTTTTTCAGCACTTTGTGTTTTTTTTTGTTATTATTAGTTTACTTAATAAATCTTTGTTATATTTTCACAACCTCTGTCTCCATTTTTGTCACCACCTCAGAGCCGGGTTGTGACAATAGTTTGAGTTATTGTTTGTTCAGTATTAATTGGTAGCCTGGTAAACCCAAGCTGGATTGACTGTACATATCCTGACCAAGGAAAATAAAATTCTCTCTTTGTGCAGTAATCTACACCTGGCTTTTCTGCCTCCGTCCGTAATAATATACATTATATAGACTAAATGTCGTCTAAAATTAACATTCATTTGCAATTGAGATTTGTGATGTTAAAATGGGGTCACGAGCCAAAAAAGGTTGGGAACCACCACATTAAAGAGACTGAAATGCAGGGGTGTCAAACTCATTTTCTTTCAAGGGCCACATTCAGCTCAGTTTGATCTCCAGTGGGCTGGACCAGTAAAATAATGGCATGGTAGCCTATAAATAATGATAACTCCAAATTTTTTTTTATGCAAAAATAACATTAAATTATGGAAAAACATTTACATTTTACAAACTATCCAAACAAAAAAGGATTTGAATAACCTAAGAAAAACTGAAATTTCTGAAGAAAAATAAGAGGAAATAATAAAAAGAAAAATTTGATCAGTATTATGCCTCAGCTTATGATATACTATGTAATATGTATTATGAATACATGTGCATTACAGATCTACCAAGGCACAAAACAGGCAGAATATTGTTAAAATTGCACTTATTTTTCTTTAGACATTTCAGATTGTTCGTATTTGTTCAGGTTATTGACATTTTATTATTAAAGGTTATCAGAATTGAATGTTCTTTGTAATAAATCAAAGAGAAAAAATTGGTGTTGCCATTATTTATAGGAATAATGTCATATTATTTTTTTCACATTAAACCAAGAAGAAAATTTGGAGTCATTACTTCTAGGTTATTGCTATTATTTTTGAGTTTGACACACTTGACTGTTAATATCTTCTGCACTTTGCAAATTCATCTTGCGGGCCAGATTGGACCCTTTGGCAGGCCCGTTTTGGCCCCCGGGCCGCATGTTTGACACCTGTGCTGTAATGAGTTAGTTGGATATGTGTGGTGGTGGGTATATGGTGGTGGAATAAATGTCTTTGCTGCTTTGGGTGTGTATGTGGTATGCAATTACTGTTTTTGGGTTGTATTATGTCATATGTTTTGTGAATTATGTGCTGTATTCTCATGGCTGTTTGGTTTGTGAAAACAATTTTCCTGTGGACAAATCAATCAATCAATCAATCAAAATGTATTTTCATGATCATAATTAGTCTACAATTATGTTCTTAATTACTACTGAGCCAATACATCTATCTCAATCACAAACCAAAGACACACTTCTGTGGCTATCAGTTGTAAATATGGTTTTCAGGGTGCCTAACCTAACACATGATGCTTTAATTATATGTTAAATCCACCTTCAGTGAAATGGGGCATTTGAAAAATACTTAACAAGTCAGTCTGTCACCTGTTTATGCTCTGGTCACACAACTGACGCACACAAAAACTTTTATAAGCATATAAATCAACATATTTTCACACATTGTTCTCCACATCTACCCATCATTTCATGCAAAAAAAAAAAAAAAATATATATATATATATATATATTTTGTTGAAATAAACAATACACAAGAACATAGTAATTCAATATGTTGAGTGAAATCATTTCTAAGATTTGGTTGTAAACAAGTCCCTCAGTTGGGAGTGCACCATATTTTGTGGGAATAGAAGAGCTGGATAAATAATCACACAGAGAGAGGAGGTTTAGCATTGATGTTTTACTAGAAAAACAAACCATATGGAAAGAAAGAAATAAAGCGAGAAAGAAACAGAGTGTTAAAGCCAGAGTGTTGACAGCACAGCAGTGAGCTTTTTGCTGTCTACGCATGAGACAAAGAAATAAACAACAGTAACATGGAAAGTTTCACTGCCTGGTTTGTCTGGTTCACTGATGGCATTAACACAAATGTATCTAATGTAGAAATCCACTATTTCCATTATTTTCCATATGCCTGAATGCTGCACTGCTGCTGCACTTTTTCCCTGGGCTTTTTTAATATCCTGAAACAAAGCTGTATAAAGAAACAATTGGAAATCTTTATTGTTTTAACATCTTAAAATGTAAATATCTGCTGAGCTGTTCATGACTGACACATGATGTTAAGGGATTTTTTTTTTTTTTTTTTTGTGTGAAATGTTAAATGTTAAACACAAAACCTACAGCTCAGAAATACGAGTCCAAAGAAACTCCAATCGTTTAATAACTTCTGGAGTTTTCATTTCGTGTCTCTCTCATTGTTCTGCAACGTGTGGGGATTGTGAAATATTGTTCTTATTTGATGTTGAGCTGCATTTTGTGCAGAGAGGTTTGTGTTACAGTGGGGGTAAAGAGAGGAGCAGGAAAACGTGTGAGAGAGAACACAAACAAAAACATAAGGATGGAGATTTCAGAAGGAGGTTGAAGGAGAACAAAATGTCAGTAGAATTGAAGTGAAGGCCAATGAAGAGTCATAGAGGTGAGCAGAGCAGACAACACAATATCTCATTCAGACAAACAGTATCACATTGTATTCAGACACAATCCCTATACAAGTACCTTCATCATCACTGTGCTAAACTTGTAAATAAAACTGCAGAAATGGAAAACCTATAAAAATATCTCCTTTTAGCAATTGTTCAAAATATTTCTAATTCTAATGCTGGATTTTTTTTTTCCCACTTCTAAGTATTATTCCCAAAACAGGCAACAATTTTCCAAGATTGATTGCTCCGGCTGAGCATGATGGATCCAATCGCATCACACACAAAAAAAAATCCAAAAAAAATCACAAGCCCACTTCAGGTTGCCCTCCGTTTGGATTTCAATCTGTATGACCCATTTGTCAGAAGACAAATAACAAAAAGCACTGAGGCGATATCAAATGCAATACAAATACTACACTCTCAAAATGTCACACAGCAGTTTCCCCACAGTACAGTAATCACAGTGGCCTGTCCTCTATCGAAGCCTGCCAAAAAGTATTCTCATTTTATCAGCTTTAGTGTTAAATACTGGAATCTACATGCTGTTTCAGGGGCCTGGAAAATGAAAAGCAGTGAAAAAAAATGGTGCAACAGACAAGCAACCATGGGCAACAAAACAAAAGAAATCATCCAAACCTCTCATGGTGCTGGAGTGATCACTCTGAGCTGACCCTGTGTATGCAACAATGTGTGTGCATGTGTTTCTACATGTGTGTCCGTGTCAGTGCCAGATGGACATTCAATGTGGAGTAGGACACACAAAGACTGTGGCATATTAATATTCTCAAGTTATCAAAAACAGCCATATAACAGAATGTATGCCATGGCCTCTGACAATCAGTGATCAATGTTTTCTATAGCTCTCTATAGACGTATAGATATATATTTATTTGTATTATATATAATATGTAGATTTATAAAAAAGATTTTATCTTAATTACAAGTAGTGGCATTTTCTTTTTATATTCATTATTGCAATGAATTGTTATCTAAGATGGTTAAAAAAGACAGGTGAGTTCTGTTTTGCTACGCAGGTATTTACAACAGTTTTAAAAAGCAAGCTTTCTGATATGGTACCGTCCTCAGTCCCTGGAAAAGACTGAGAGTCTCAAATGACACCCAAACTGCATCTTGGACTTTTAGACAAAATGAAAAATGTACCTATAGGTCAAAGTACAGAAAATAAAAGTGATTCTCAACCTTTTTGTCCAATCAGCACTTGAACAAACAGTTACCGCTGCACTGTGAGCAAACATGAACATAAAAGTTTGATTTGTCTTCTCTGTTACCAGGTTATTTTGATTAATTATTCAAGAGGACCAGGAGGCTTATTCTGGAGATTTATAACACTACATATTTTTTTGTCAGTTCTTCAATAAATCATTTTGCAATATGTGTTCAGGTTGAGAAGCACTTTGTCAGGTAGCCATTTGAGATCTGCCTGTGTGTCTTATTTCCATTTTTCCTGTTCCATCAGTGAATGCAGACTATACTTCAACTTTGCCACTTGGAAAAAAGTAATCATCGGTTAGCTTTTTAGCATTTCTACTGTCATGATGATGCTGTTGATGAAGGACTTCATAGATTACTACAATTTTTTTTTTCTTTTACAAACCCCTGTGATTTCTATGGCCGAGATCATCCACACATGTATGTGTTCGAGGTTACTTCTGTTCTATATTGGCTGATCATCTCACTGGTTTGGGTGAGAAATCATTCTATATGCGTAGTAAGAAAGCATTTTCATTCAGTTTGAACAGTCCATGGCAAAGGAGTGGGTTTGCACAGTCCAAACGTTCAAGCTTACAGTTTTCTGGTCTTCTAAGGGTGATATACCTGGCACTCAGTCTTTGCAGGCAATTTAAGATGAAGAGGACCATGATGATGATGATGATGATGATGATGAAAACGATGTTTGTTGTAGTAAGGCGTTGTCAAAGGGTTTGCCACACCGGCCAACATCATCCACTGAAGACAGAACAGGAACGGAGTTGTTTGGTTGTCTTTTTGTAACCGTCAGCTGTGATCATCATCTTTATCACAATCATCATCATGATCGGGTTTGTTGTCATATTCACAGCTCATAGTTCATTCAATTTTTGTAAGTCTGTGCTGGCTTTCCTGACAGTTTGTTGGTAGCGTGATGGAGTCCTCCTGGAAATAAAAACGCTGCAGGCAAGTGTGATAGTCATAGTTGTCTGTTGATTTAGTTTTTCCCACTGTTCACTCCATAGTTGTTTTTAATTTGTCTCTTTTTAAAATAAGTCAATGGCAGCAGGAACGTGAGATGATGATGTGCAGTGTGTAAAAATGTGTACTGAGATATGCTAATCTGTGTATTTGTGTTGCTATTTTATTCATCTTTGTGTGTATGTATGTGTTATGTGTTTGTAATTGTGTGTAAGCACATATAGGCATGTGTGTGTCCTCGTCAAAGTCTGTATGTGTGTGTCATTAAGGCACGGCAGGTGTTTTTGGTTTTCAGGGCAGTCCGGAGGAGACCACTGCAAGGCCGGTGTGTCGGAGAGAGGCGTGACCAGCATGCACAGCTTTGGGGCAGTCTGGAGTCAGGACGCGGCCATTCTCCCCCACACTTCCTGTGATGGACAGACGGGCCTTGTTCCGCATGGCTTCAGAAAATGACAGCTATATGAGGAAAAATGGACAGGAGGATATAGAAGGGGTAGGAGATGGCAGAATTTGTATGAAAAAATATTATCTTCCAGAACAGGATGTTAAAAAAAAAAGCAAGAAAAAAAAAAAGTATCAAGACAGGAATTCCTACACCTACACACACACACACACACACACACACACACACACACACACACACACACACATGCACATAAACCCATATACATGCATGTGCCTGTCTACATAGTGTCATGTAAGAACGGTAACAGTTACAAAGGTCTGAAGCGCAATCACACAAGAAAATATGTACTTTTTTTAAAAATCATAATATTGCCAAAAAAACAAAAGTTCGGATGAATCAGATCAAAATAAAGCAAAGGATGCGTGGTAATTTCACTTTTTGAAATGTGAAGATTTACTGTTCTTACCCATTACCTTTGACTAGTTTAGGTTTGAGACATTGGCCACAGTTTTCATGTATCCTCATCCCCAAAAGACAGGGAATATTATTTTTCAGGTAAGCCATGCATCTCATAAAATTATTATGTTGTGGAAAAGAGAGTGAAAATTGTCCATATTTTAGACTTATTACATATAAACTAAAATGTTTTAAGCATTTTTTTTTTATTTCAGTATTGATGATTTTGACTTATACCCCATGGGAATCAAAATCCAGTTTCTCTAAATATTAGAATACTTCAGAAGATCAATGTTATGGTTTGTTTATGTCTGTTTATGTGTAAGGATTGTTGATGGAATTCAGCTTCTAGCTAAATCTGATAGATTCACACAACGTTGTGTGTTTGTACTGAGCGTTCATCAATATGCACTGTACTCATCAAATGAACAAGTAAAATGTAAAATATATAACTGGAATACACAAATATTGAACTTCTCATCTCGATGTTCATTTATGCACTCAATACTTGGTGAGGCTACTTTTGCACAAATTACTGCATCAATTTACTCTCATTCAATACACTTTATATGTAATGAGTCTAAAATAGTTTCACAGTTTGAATTAAATTATGGAAAAAATAAAACACTTTTCAACACTCTTCAAATTTTGTGAGATCCTGCAGGCTTACTTCTTTGTTCTGAAAACTTGACTACATCCATATTTGAAGTTCATTTGTCTCTTTTTCTAAACAAATTGAACTAGAGGGAGACTTGAACTGATCCAAAGCGTAGTGTGAATGCACTCCAAATACACATTAAAATGTCACCAGAAGTAAACCAAACAGTGCAAATACTATAGACAATTTGATAAAGGGCAAAAGCAAATGGACAAGCAGGCAACAGTCAACAAACATATAAAACAGACACAAGGATTTGGGTTGTAGACATCTGCATTTCATAGGTGACCATGCATTTTAGGGTTTAAATATTTGGAAAATTCAGGTGAGGATTTGAAAGGACAGGATTTGGAAAGTGAGGATTTGGAAGAACGAAAGGAAAACTGGTAGGAGTGATTTTTCTTTCACAGGTTTGAATTTATAGAGAGGGAGTGACTGACTATACTGCTCAGAGTAGGGTGACACTTCACATGGAAAGGCTACTCTATGATGTTTCAGTAAAAGAATGAGCTGCTGCTGTCATTTCTAAACCTCAAATCTGACGGCAAGGAGGCTTCATTCATTTACTAGACTGGAAATGTAACTGTATCTAATAGAAAAATAAACCTGTTTGGCTTATTATGCCTGATAGAGAAGTCATTTTTATCCCTAATTTTCTAAAAATGTCAATTTGATGCTTTGGCGTGCTGTTTATGGTGATGTTTGGGTATAATCATTGACAACATAATGCCTGAGAATAAGCTTTTTAATCTACATTTTGTGTATTATTGAAAATGCTACACATATAAATACTTGTTCCCCTTATTTTTCCTATTATTTACAGCCCCGTAAAAAAAGAAAACATGAAAAAGTCTCTTTATGATTGGATTTGGTAAGATTTGGAATAGATCATTACGTCTTAAGTTTTCTGAATAATTACATTAAGTCAAACACTCGAGTCCAGAGGGATTTATAACAGACAAGCACAGTCACTGAGGTAGATCTGTTAATATTACTGTAATTACAAGTAAACGCCACAATAATCTACTCTCAAAATGATTGGTTTTCTGTAAACATCGCACCTGACATAAAATTGTCATCGTTGCCTTCTGATAATAATTTCCTCCTGCATTCTTGATGATGCTGCCAATTATCTCAACCTGATGAACAAACCTAGTGTGATGGCTCTGAAAGGTCTGCCAAGCTGCTCACTAAAATCAAGTTTTATGTTTGCTTCCACTTAAGATAATTAGACTTTAAATCAATAAACCTTAATCATATTTTTTACAATAACATCACTAAGTAGCTGTTCTTTATGAAGTGTTTGCTTCATCATTTATTCCTCATCATCAGCGTTAATAGTTGGGCTGTTTTGATTTCATCAGGGCTGAAATACGTCGCAGATTCTGTTTGGATTGTCAGCAGCAGGGGTGCACGACTCCAGTTAGCAGTACACAGTAAAAAACATGGATGGATTAGAAGCAGTGAGCTGTCACTGCTGGGAAAAAAGTCTGAGTCATGAAGTGATCATCTTTGTGCTGTTGTTGAAACTTATTGAATATCTTTGGCTCATCTACATCTAAAGTATTAACACCCACAAGATGTAGACATACTGTTTGACTGCATATCAATGAATTTTCACATAATGTTAGGTTTCACGTTGCTCAAGCTGCCCAAAGCGCCTCGGACTCATCGTAAATTGGTTTGAATTGGCTCAGCCTGAACTGACCTCAGCAGGCATAGAATACGCTGAGTATTTTCTGCTTTAATGCCCACCTCACAAATTACTATGATCATTTTTTCTGGCACTGCAGTGGTGCTAGAAAAGTTACTGAAAGTGTAGTTATGAAAGTTGTAGTGAAAGACTACGACATATCCACTCAAACGAGCCCGATCTAATAGCATTTCTATTACGTTATGGCAGGAAAAAACTTAAAGTTGGACTCAGATCAATTAAAAGTGGTGTCCACAAGCTAGCTAATTAAATTATAGCTGGGAGCATTTAAAGATTTTAATGAGGAATTCTACATGACTACTCACAGGGTAATTAAGTACCAGTATAGACGATCGCTGCAAACTAAAAATAGTTTGCCCAAGAAAATAATGATACTAGAGGAAAATCTCAACACATGAGTTTCGGGTAAATGTTATTAGTAATAAAGATATGTAAGGAAGTCACTTTTACTATTTTTACATTTAGTCACATGACATTTGGGACAACCATGTTGGCTCAGACAGACATGTCAATAACTATAGAATGTATTCACATGGAGTTTGTACATAAATAAATACTGCTTTGGTGATTAAATATCTTTTCTAACCAGCACTATCAAGTAGCTGTCATGTTTATGCTCAGGGGCATTTCTACGCGCATTTCTTTGATTTTTCACTAAATACTTTTAAATTAATTCTTATTAACATCAAATATGTGTTGCTTAGGAGCAGATTTTAGTATAAAAACTGGCTAAACTGGTCAAAACATGGAATTCACAGAGCTGTGTATATACACATATCATCTATAAACATCTAGTCCCAAAGAGCTGCTGTTGCCGCTTAAGTCTAATTATTTGATAAAAACATAAATAAAAATGAAAAAAATTGTTTGTATCTATGAGTAGAAAATGTACTTAATCCTTGAAGATCCAAACAACCACTGATGACCAAAAGCATCCATTGATGTAAAATGTTTAATAACTTTTCAACCACTAATCCTATCAATACATTTAAACGCATCAGGTAAAATGCATTGTCATCAGATATGACTCATTCAGAGTTTCCATAGTGAATGTGGAAACACTGTAACTTTGATTCACCAGTAAAACCCATGTTTTACAAATGACAGTGGTTGTAGACACCTTTTTCATGGTAAGTTGGTTGTATATTTTGCAGAAAAATGTACTTTTTCTTCAGTTTTCTCTGTGCTGATAATGTGTTGCTAACAACCTGTGTAAATTCACAGGTTGAGCTTTTATGAAAACCTATAAAGTCAGTGAATTGAAAATAGAAAAATACCTGATTTTCACTGAAAAATGCAAAACATAGAGGGTATATTATAATAAATGGTGATAAATCACTTGAGAAAGGTCAAATATAGAAAAAAATACATTTCAAAGTTGCCACAAAAGCAGTTCTAGGTCTTTCAGGGTTAAGTAATTGAAGCAGTTGATCACTATGCTCTGATGTTGGAGTTGTGCATCCCTGCTCCGTTTTGACTCTAACAGAAGTACAATGCAGGTGCCTAGTCAAGTCATCAGCCAAGAGCATCACCATCACTGTCATCATCATCACCATCAACATCATCATCACCATCATCATCATCATTTGCAGCCAAAGACGATGGAACCAAATTTGAAGACACACAAATCAAACCCCAGTCTGTCCTGGGGTGAGCTTCTAAAGAATGAGACATAAAACCATAGGAAAACACAAGCCAAATTTAAAGTCTGTTAAATAAGCTTTTAAATAAAAAGCTACATTGGTTCCACAATGCTTGACCACATCCTCATCACCACATTAAGAACAACACGGTTGCAGGGGGCTGCTGCGACAGCCGCTACAGCGACAATACAATAATCTACAGCACCACCACCATGATCAAGATCAACACCACCATTACCCCACCTATATGGCAGCCTCTAAATCCTACCCCTATATCTTGACCCCCTCGGAGCCGTACACGTTGTACCCCTCCCTATAAGTGGCTAGATTCTGGGTGCTGGGGGAGGGGCTGGGGCAGTGGGGGGGGCTAAGGTCCACCTTCATGCGCTTGGCTTCGGCCCGTGACTTGTAGCAGAACTCGACCAGGGCCACCAGCATGGCCAGGCCCAGGCCGCCAACCAGGATGTAGAAGACCCCAGCCACGTTGGACAGGCTCAGAGCCTGGGACGACTTGTCCTGGAGAGCAAGAGGAGGACGGGTTTGGGGAGGTGTGGGTTTAAGGCGAAAAGGTGGAGGGGGGTGACGAGGTTAAAAGAAGGGAGTGAAGACATGGTGGTGGGAACAAAACAAGGAAATAACATGAGATATAAAATAAAAACGGACATGAAACAAAAGAATGTGGAATAAAAGGTAGTGGAATTGAGGAGGGTAGGGTAAGACAGTGGTGTGAGGAAAAGTTGAGAGAAGAATGATGAAATATGGAAGTGAAGAAGGACAAGACATGTTGGAGAGTATAAGGTAAGAAAAGAAGAGGAAAGGAAAGAGGTGGGAAAAAGCAGAAAGAGAGAAAAGCATAAAAAGGGTTAGAAGGAGAAAGAGAGACAGTAAACACATTCAAAGACAGTATTAGTCATGTACTTTTACTTTGTTAATATGTTACTGAAATTGTAATAAATTTAAATCAGGGAAAAATCTTACTACTTTATACTGCTAAAAGTACAGTTAATACTACTGTCACCACAACACTTATTACAGACTACACAGGCTTAAATGAAGTTAATACATTTCTACTTCAATGTAGCAGCTTGACTCGACCTTTATGTAAAATAAAAATCTTTCCAGTTCGACCTTTTTAAATTAAATACACGTTTATATCTGAGCGATGATATTTTACACAATTAGTGCCTGATTTTAAACACAACATTACATTTTCTGTTTAAGAATGTCAACATAAATCAAATGGAGGTACAAGGAATAAATTAACGGTAGCATTGAAATGTTACAAGTGACTTCAAACACTGTGAGTGAAATCAATACGAAGCTATTTCTTGAGTGCTAGAAGTTGTTAGCAAGTAAAATATATAAATGAAATAGTGGCATTCTCATCTGATGGATGAGTTTGAGGTTTTGGGAATGGGCTAGTACATGAGATCAAAACAAAAGCATGAAAGTGACAATTGGCTGATGATCATTAAAATTTACATCACATTTCCAGTGTGCAGTGTTGTGAAGATGGGACTGCCACAGATTGCTACAGAAACTGGAGATATTGAGTTTAATCTGATGTGTATTTATGATGTAGTTCAGCATCAAAATAGAAATGTAGTTGGAAATAAACACATATATTTACTTCATGGTCAAATGGGGGAACACATTTAAGATATGTGTCAGGGGGAAGTTTTAAAATGATATTGCTAAACAGTAGTTGCAGTAATCTGGAGCGTATTCAGGATGAGTTTCAGGCTAGCGTTCTGTGGGCCGCAGCAGCGTGAGACTGACCTTACTTCCAGAGTCCTTGGGTCCACACTCTCCCTTGTCATACCACCATTTGTTTTTCAGTTTGTCTAAGACGCCTGCTTCGCTCAGTTTCAAAACTGCAAGGTTTACTGGGGTTCTTCGCGTGTAAAAATAACATAAATAACATCATAGGTCATGTTATTTTATGTTATTAGGGTATTTCACATTTGCATTGCACAGCTCAGTCACAAAGAAAGGTACTTTTGTATAAATCAAGTGACCTAGCATGGGTCCCACTGAGTACATGTGTGTATGCTCGTTCAGGAGGGGCTGGGGGGAACGAGGAGCTAAGGCGAGCTACAGACATATGAGTGGGACCCACCTTTGTCACTTCAGGTAACACACCCATACTGCCCCAGCTGCCCTGGACTGGACTAGAGGGAAGTACTGTTAAGACAGAACTATTGGCATTAGACAAGCACTGTGTTAAAACTGGGAGAGACAAAAAGATCATCAAAAGATCTGAATGTTATTGTCTTCTCTATTTCTGCCCTGTTTAAGAGGCAACAAAATCTAACCTTGCTAAAATATGCAGTGGAAATAAAAAGGATTCAGAAAAAAAAAAAAAAAATTCTGGTGTTAAAATCCTACAAAAATGAACAGGAGACGGAAACTGTATCCTGTAATTGCATTCTGCTTCTATCAATTATTCATCCTCCTCTTTGCCTCCAGTCAACCTGAGCCTAAAAGAATCACACAGCTACAGTTTCACTTGGCTCTCACTTTTAACCATTAGACGTTTTAAAACCACTTTCATTTGACACGCTTTGACCAACAGGTAACTGGCTCCTCTTTACTCTCTCTCCCCACAGCTGCCACTAGGGGGCGAATATTCCTGCCTTAACAGTAATCACTCTCCTCATTTATCTACCCATCTACACACCCACTTCTCTCACACTCAGTTCCTCCATAGAGGCTCGACTGTATCGATGCCGAATACACTCGGAAATGATTATTATGATGAGGTGTTGCACTTGCATGTAAAAGTGGACAACTTTTCCTGCATGATTATGAAAATGAACTGTTTTTTCTCATGATAAAAAATAAACTTAGATCATTACATGCATAGGAGGTGTTTTGGGTTTCAGAAAGGTACAGCCAATGCAATTCTATAGAAAATGCCCACATAAGTTTTTTTTTTTTTTCCGTTGCTATTAATTCTCAGTAGCTCAAGTACTGTATCTTTGTCACTGGGTCTGAACCTTTTATATTAAAAGGCACACACCACTGACAAAAGATACAACATTGAGCCAGTTTTTCTGCTGCATGGGGTCTCAGGAGCTTTGGGGTGTCGCTTTTGCCCTCCCTGTATACTGGTTGACTTTGTGCCAGGGCAGATGCATGCATTACTCTCCCGGGACAGGGGTAGTCGCGGGCCGCCCAGCCGGTGACCAGCCCCTGTCCCCCTAGTGGTGGGGTGGGCAGACAGAGAGGGCTAACCTTGGAATCCCCTCCCCCGCTGCCACATTCTCCTTTGTCATACCACCACTTGTTTTTCAATTTGTCCAACAGGCCCTGCTCGTTGAGCTTTAGCACGGCCAGGTTGACCGCGTTTCTTTAAGTAAAAAAGGAGGGACAGATAAGATAGTTTGGTCAGAGCAGAGGATGGGGGGGGGACAGACAGACAAGATGGACGTGGACCACAGCCAGGAGGAGAGAGGGAGGGGAAATGAAAGAGGGAGCGGAGGGAGGGGATATCAGATGAGTAGAGGGTACAAAGGTGAGTTAGTGAGGAGGGGAACACCCCAGGCAACACTTTCTCTGACTACGTTTCTGAGGTGTTTCTTTATCTTCTTTCACTTGTTTGGTCTCCTCTGTGCCACTCTGTACACCCAGTTGTACGAACACAGGATGCTCCCCAGTATGTGTCATTTTGCTGGTATAAAGTGTGTTAACCAGGTCCCTGCAGCCTGCTGATGGTGCTCTCGTCCCCTCCTGCTGTTCTCCTGTTTGTCAGTGGGTGTATGTGTGTTTGGGATTGTGTTTTTCCAGTTTCCTGCAGCCTTCTTGCTCACACCCCTGAAGGGATTGACCTCCAAACAAAATCCAGGGACACGGGGCTAAATATCAGGCATTCACGCTGCTTGTGCATATGCATAAGCTCTTTATAACCGGCATGTTTTTCTAAAAGAGCGACTGCAGTGCGATCCAGTTTTTATATTAATCTGCCGATCTGGCTTCACGTCCTATCGGGTTCTAACACATTTACCAAAATATGTACCCTTATGTCACAGCTGTTCCTTTTTAAAGTATACCAGTTTTCTGGCAGCCTCTCTTTAGTTTAATATATCAGCAACTCCAGAAAACTTTGAATTCTGTAAATAAACACAGTTAAAAAGGATTTAAGTCTGATCCTCTAGATCGTATTTTACTTTTACAGTTTGATTTCTAGTGAAAGTAATCCAGTCTAGAAGTTAAGAGGAATGTGTTTATCACTTTTGGACACAATATTAAATATCATTCATTCATTTTCCAAATCACTTAATCCTCAAGAGCACAGGTGTCAAATATGCGGCCCGGGGGCCAAATCCGGTCCGCCAAAGGGTCCAGTCTGGCCCGTGGGATGAATTTGTGAAACACAAAAATTACACTGAAGATATTAACAATCAATGGTGTCAAAATCATTTTAATTCAGGCTCCACATAAAGACAAATATGATCTCAAGTAGGTCAATCCAGTAAAATACTATCGCAGTAACCTATAAATAATGACCACCACAAATTTTCTCATTGTTTTAGTGTAAAAAAAGTAAAATTACATGAAAATGTTTACATCGACAAACTTTCCTTTTTCAAAAAAATGTGAATAACCTGAATAAATATGAACAATCTGAAATGTCTTAAAAATTTAAGTGCAATTTTACCAATATTCTGCCTTTTAGTAAATATTTTGTGTATTTGTAATTGTAAAGTAAGTTGTAATGCACATGTATAAATGATAAACTGAGGCAGAATATTGTTAAAATTGCATCTGTTTTTCTTAAGACATTTCAAGTTGTCCATGTTATTCAGATTTGTGAGGAAACTTTATAGACATAAAGACTGACATAATTTAATTTTACTTTTGTCACTGTTATTATTTTACTGGTCCGGCCCACTTGAGATCTTATTGGGGTGAATATGGCCCCTGAACTAAAATGAGTTTGACACCCCTGCTCTAGAGGGTCGCAGGGGTGCTGCAGAATATCCCAGCTACCAACGGGTGAAGACGAGGTACACCCTACCTACTCACATATTACCAGTTCATCACAGTGCTGACATATACAGATGGAAAAACATTCACTGTCACTCTCCTACTGCCCATTTTGACTGACCAATGAACCTAACCTAATTGCATGTCTTTAGGCGGTGGGAGGAAGTTGGAGTCTCCATAGAGAACATGCAGGACCTTTATGCTGTGAGGTAACAGTATTAACCCTCAGAGACCTTGAACAATTTTTGTGTTTCATTTTTCTAACCTATAGTATCAGTCAGTATCAGGTCCCAAACATAATCTGATTTGGAACCTTAGTCTGGTTCATTTAAGGCAGTATTTTCACCCCGCCCACCGAAGGGGAGGCAATGGGTGTTAGGGCTGAAAGATATGTCGTTATCGTATCTATATGTAGATATGAACATTCAAGATATTAATATCAAAAAAGCAACGATATAAACGATATAGATTTCCCCCGCGCTTGCCCTGCATGTACAGCTCTGGAAGTCACAACAAATTTCATTTTTATGACTGCCCTTGAATGCACCGCTAAGGCCAACCAACCACAAACCTTATGTTGATGACTGGCAGTGAGTTCTTATAAATAAAACTGCACTTTTCACATTCTTTTGTATGTTTTGTATTGTATGTTCTGAAAAATGCTTGGTTTTCACCGAACCCGTAGTCATATCGTATCAATATTGAGAAATCTGGCATGAATATCAAGATATGAAAATTGGTCCATATCGTTCAGCCCTAATGGGTGTTGTTTTTGATTCAGTTTGTTTGTTTCTTTGTTTGTTTGTTAACACTCTAGCAGCAAAACTATTGGTTGAATTCATACCAAACTGGGTTTATAGATTGCCAGTGACCCAGGATAGATGTCATTACATTTTGGGAAAAGTAGGTCAAAGTTCAGATTTTTTAAGAACTTTTTAAATCTTTTTTTTTCCTCCCATTTACTTACAATGAGCGACATTTGAAATATCTATAAAACATAAATTTTGTTTCAATTTACTTCAAACTTGGCACGTATATAGGAGCAATTGATATGCTGACATCAGCACACGCATAGACATGATGACATCAGCTGGATCGATGCCAAAATAAGATACAATATATGTGTGTGTGTGTGTGTGGGGGGGGTGTCTGGCCCCACTTGTTCTGTTTCATTTTTCTAACCTATAGTATCAGTCAGTATCAGGTCTCAAACATAATCTGACTCAGAACCTTAGTCTGGTTTATTTAAGTCAGCATTTTTACATTTTGCATTTTGCCTGAGGATGGAAAAAAAACTTCTACAAAAATGAGGTGTTCAATATGAACACAAACAAGACCTTTAGGTATTAAGGATTCTTGTACGTATTTATTTATTTATTTATTTATTTATTTAGATAGATAGATAGATAGATAGATAGATAGATAGATAGATAGATAGATAGATAGATAGATAGATAGATAGATAGATAGATAGATAGATAGATAGATAGATAGATAGATAGATAGATAGATAGATAGATAGATAGATAGATAGATATTTTAAACCTCCAAATGAATTTTTGTGTGCATCAGCATACCTGAACTACTTCAGTTTACTGGTTTAAATCAAGAAATTATGGCCGGTCAATGCTGCAGAATATTTGGACTTAAACACATTCACTCCAGAGACATATAAGGCACCACTTAGAAGCTGAGTGCTGGACTCATGTGTCAAACATTGTTAAACACTTCAAAAAATTAGCCATTTTAGCCACAGGTGTTGGTTTTGGTCTTTGAGGATTAACCACAGCACCACCATGATCCCAGGAAGAGTAGCAACCACTTATGGTAGAAGCTAATAGGGATCTGTATAAACAATAAAGAATAAATGAGGAATCATCTAAAATATAAGCAAATATTAGAAAACTATGTCATTTGGTATTGACTGGTAATATGAGTTTGGAACACGGAATTATAGCAGTGTTACAACAACTTGCACTTGTTCTAACACTTTTAATGTCACCAGTTATGTCAGATTTTCTCTGGACTCTCGCCATATGCTGCCTGTGTTTCCTGTTTACTGTTGTGCTGTGCAGCTGAATGGTTTTGTGCATTTATTCCCTGCATGCCACTCCCTTTTCACAGCTACCTGTAAGAAACCATTCCTTTCTTCTGAGCCCACCCTCTGTTAAATTCTCTCTTGTTTGTGAGATGCTGTAATCAGCTGGACTAATCTCCACCAAAAAGGTCACTACAGTCACTGCCAGCCTGTTTGCTAATGTGCTCCTTTGTGTGTACACCTGCCTTTTTCAAAGTCTTATCTCTAACTGAAGTGTGATGGTGGACTGCACAGAAGATAGATTGGGTTTGTTAGGTTTAATCCAGGCAGGGCAGTGACACATCCCCTCTTCATCCGCAAGAAAAGCGATAAAGTACATCACTAATGACAAATGAAAAAGGTCAACTTCTATGTGATATGTGGTTTTAAGATAATATATCATCTCTGCTGCATATTATTGGCAGCCAGACAGAAGATCACATGTATGAAAAGCATGATTTATATGTGGGTGATCCTATGAAACTGGGATCAGCTTTTTAGACCCAATAATAAAAGAGAAATTTAGACATATTTCCTCCCAGGATGTACCTAATGATGACCTCAGATAAATGCTAAAAAATTATACTCTTGCTCTGAGCCATCCCAAAATTAAAGAATTTTTAATAAAATATTGGGGCCAAAAATAGGACCAAAACTGGGACAGGAAATGCTGCCTAGGTGTCAGTACATTTGATCTTAAAAACATGGTTTGAAATGGTCTTATATACCACTATAAATAAAGAAACTGTTAAATTTGAGGATCCTGGTGATTTTTCTAATCCAGACATGTGGGTTTTTCATGAATTGGCACTCTTATTCCAGGTTTTGTGTGTAGCCCATCATGTCAACTTGCGGAACCTGCCCATTTAAACACAAATAAATTGCGAGTGATTTTGCAACAGCGGCCATTTTTGTGAAACACTCTGCCTTGCATAATTAGTTCAATTCCCAAAATGTCCCCGAGAGAATAAAAAGATATTCGAAAAAACAGTAGTGTGTAATTTTCGTGTCCTTTTTACTGTGTTACATGCAGATTTTTACATTTTTATCTGAAAAATAGTTTCTCTTTTATCTCAGTTTAATATTTATTTTTAAAAATAGACCCAAAGTGCTTCCAAACTTGCTTCATAACATTAGTCTACATTTGGTTTGAATTTTTAGCCCCTCTGTCCTGTTTTTAGGGACCAGTTTCATAGAAGCACCCATGTGTTATTGCTATTCTCATTGTATCTGAAGACAAACACGGATCTAAAGATAATTACAAGATTCAGAGAGAGACAGTGTTCTCTGGGGTGATCTAATCTACAAGCCATGGCAAACCTCATCAACTAAAGAGGAATGTATGAAAACAGTTTACACATGAGTCATGAACATTTCAGTCACATATCAATAATTAAATCCAAAGTAGCTAAACTTCAGCAATCCAACAATCCTATCATTCATTTTAATCATCACAGTATTCATTCTCCTCATAAACATCATCAAGTCAAATTGCGGTGATTAGTGCGCAGAGAGAAGAGGCAGGCTCACCTGACGTGCACACTCTCAGCCACATGTGTGCACCTGGTAGATCGGCTTTTCCGCTGACTGAGAGAAGCCAGAGACAGCCGTGGATAGTCCCAAGAATGTGTTTTGGAGGGGAGTTTAAAGGAGAACCTATCCACCCGCTGTCTGTCACTTTTCTCTCATAAACGGAACAACCATAGTCTGGAGAATAACTCAAACTATAGTGACTGATTCTTAGGGTTGGGGGTGGGGTTGGGGGGTGGGGGGCTTGTTTGCACCATACACAGGGGAAAGTTATAGGACAGGATGTGAGGATGTGAGTGCTGTTTCTGTTTGGCTGTTCATAAGGCAAATTTGCAATGCTGACAGAGAAAGATGGGGGGAGAGCGGAGAAAGCAAGACCTGGGTTTGCTGAATTTAGTCAATTATTTTTCCTCAGCAGGCACTTGTCACATCATGAAGACAAAGTCCCTATATCGCTACCGCAGTTACCTGAAAAATTAATTATTTGCATTGCTGGCATACCTCAGTGAAACCTATTGGGACTGTTAGGCGCAAGTTAACAAGCCAAATAAACAAGTGTCTACTGGGGGAAAAATTTCAGAAAAAAAAGACCAACTCTAAGACGGATAGTCAGCTACTTTCTCTTTCTTTTCCTCCATCTTATGCTCTCTTTGTTTTGCATTCACAGACTGACATTTATTGCACAAGCTACAGAAGACTTACGATGCTTTGTTTTTACCGTGTTCAATTATTTCAACATTTGAAATGTGAAAGAGTATTTTTTTAACACGTATGGCTTGTGTTGGAATCCTGTTAAATGTTTGATTTGTAGTCCCCCCATTGGACAGGCCCCTCTACTTCCCATTTCTCATGTTTTGTCTCCTGTGAGTCTATAAATTCCCCCTTGTGGCTGTGGATGAAGTGGCACCAGTTTGAGGTACTGCCCCTCCTCGCAGTCAAGTTCAGCAAACAAACCTAGCCTCAACATCATAATTATCATCATCATCAACACTACCATATCTTCTAGGATGGAGAACAAAGACACAAGACAACAGACAAATGGACAGAGTTACCTGTAAGGTGAACCTGTTGAGAAATATTAAGTGAGTGACTGAAAGTGCAACAGGTGAGACAGGAGTGATTCAAGCAAACAGGGGTTGGGGTGGGGTGGGGGTTCATCCCAATTTCCCTTAATTTCATCCGCATTCATACCTCACTCGTGCCTTTGCATATCAAGTCCCTCCCACCCAAGAAGTGAGAAAAGATGCAAGGAAAAGACGTGACAGGAGAGGAAATGGAGAAATATGTTTTTATAGAACTGTGATATTCTTCTCTTTGATCCGTCATCAAAAGCGACATCTGTTTCTGATGACGACACAGCTGGATCAGCTATCAGTCGGCTTTAACTGCTCTTCAGAGGTGTCTGAAGTCTGGATTTGTGCACATTAACACTGCCCAATAAATTATTAAGAGCCCTCAGTTATTTGCGTCAGCACATCAGCGCGTGGTTTTCTCTGTATGTGAGGATACAAGTCTGTATTAATGCTGTGTACAGATCCGACTGCAAATACACACGGCAAGTATCTACAGTATGTGTGACAAACAGTAATTAGCTGCATCTACATTTAGGCTGTGGATGTAAATAGGTGTATTTAGTCGCTAGTGTTTTATCTTTTTATAAATCATATTAATTCAGACTATTTCAGAGATGAATCAGACAGACCTGTTATCATCTGTTATATGTCTGACCACTTCTAGATTAAACTTAATGTTCTGTAATATGAGTTAAGATCACTTTGATGAGCTGTAACGTCCAATCACTGCTAGATTTCCAAAGGCGTGTCAGTCTGGTAAAAGGTTTCTGCATGAGATGGTCTCGTCCTTCATGATCTTGGACTGGAACGCAATGAACAAGGAGCAACGAACGATCAAATAAGGGAATTGGGATGGACCCGAGGATTAATGACAGTGAGTGACAAAGGACAAAGCAATGGGACTAACAGGCCCTGAGATAACAGAGAAATGGCAAAAGAGAGTAAGGAAAGGTACAGAGACTGAGAAAAGCAGGGAAGCAAAGAGGAAGAAAGAGAAAGAAATCAAGGAAATAAAAAGGTTTGATGAAAAACATACACATTCAACATATTTGTCCATGTCACTGCTGCTAGGTGAAAATCTGCACATATATTTCGAATCAGAATCAGAATCAGAATCAGAATACTTCATTACTCCCAAGGGAAATTAATCATATATTCATCTAAATTTGTGCTTTTAAGGTTTAAATAATTGTACTAGTGATCTTCATTTTTATGAAAACTTGTACTATCTAAACCCTAAAAGGAGTACTCATTAACTTTAAACTCTTTGATAACAGCAGGAAGCATTTGATCAACTTCACTCCTAAACTTTTCACATGACAGCAGTGACTGGTTCGTTTAGTTCTTGCAGAAAAGGCACAGCAGGGTAGGTGGAATATCGCAGCAATAGTACAGTAACAGCTTTGTTACTGTCTCCTATTGTTACACTATTCCACCCACCTTAACTGTGAGCCTTTGGGAGTTGCGATTCCATATCCTTTGGAGTCCAGGTTCCCCCCGACTTTCATGGTGTCGCAGGGCTTGCGCTGCTCCGTGTATTCGTTCATGGTCGACTCCAGGAGGAAGGCGTACTTCCCTTTGGACTTGCGGACTCTTGCCACACCTTCTGCTGTGGTTTTGGTGAAGACAGTTGGCTCTGCAGACTTCATGTACGACCACATCTTCTCATATACGGCTATTTTTGACCTCTAGGGTAGAGAGAGTAAACATTATTTAGAAATGAATGGGCTGCTATTGCACAAATTTACATGTTCATATTTCTTTGCAGACACTTCTGTGCTTTTCTAATCTATTGAGACATATGGTTTTGTTGTTTAAGTAATTCTTCAAAGGGCTAAGGCTGGATATATTCCATAAATTATGGATTTTTAAGGGTAAAAAGGAGAGAGTAGTTAGATAGACTTTATTTCAAATATAGGTAGGCAAAAAAAAATATGCCAGATTTAAAAGAGCACCCCAATATATGGAAATAAATAAACCAAAAAGAAAACGAATATCACACAAATGTATAACAATTTCATTGTGGCTCTTCAACAATACTTTATGTCTGAAAAGGAGTAGGAAGAAGCTGAGCTTAATATTGTCCTAACCCAATTTTACACGACTTGGTTAATCAGCTAATGCAGGGGTTCCCAAAGTGGGGTACATGTACCCTCAGGGGTACTTGGAAGAAGCCAAGGGGGTACTTCAAATTTTTTGGGAAAAATACATGATGTCATCATGTACCAAATACAAAATAAATAATGAGAATTAATGCTGAAATATAAAATACAATAAATGCATTCATATAATAGTTTTATTGTCAATCATTTTGTTTAAGCTTTGATAACATTTTAAGAACATTTCTATTTTATATTATTCAAAATGAGTTTATTTGAGTAGCTGAGTAATTATTTTTTGTTGATGAAAGGTTCATTTATTAATTAATGACCAATTTATTTATTTTTCTATCAATGAAAGAGGGCACTTTTCAGTTTATATTTTACACACAATTTACTTTAAAAAATTGTTAGTTTTTATATATTACAGTAAAATATATGTTGCTTGTTTACAAAGTTTTGAAAATATAAACAGACACCTTTGGCACAGGAACAAATTTGGCCAAATTTTTTTCAATCAAAATGCTGAAGAGAGAGTTGGGGGTTCTTGGCTGAAAAAGTGTATTTCAGGGGATACTCCACTGTAAAAAGACTGAGAACCTCTGAGCTAATGTATACAGTCCATAACAAAGAACAGGTCAGTCATTAAATCACAAAAAAAGAGAACAAATGATTATATACCATCGATAACTATTACTGTTGTAGTTGTGTTCATTGTCACTATATTTCTGGAAAATAAGGTTTTTATATGTAGAGTAAGATGTATAGTAGGATGCCAAAAGTGAAAAAAACATTTGGTTGTGATAAACTTTTAACATTTAGTCATATTGTAGAAAACCCATTAGTGCACCAAACTACTGTACTGTCTAATATGAACATGATGGCATTTACACTAAAATATTCAGAATCAAATGACATTAATCCAGTGGTAGTCTTGAACGGACATACTGCACAGAGAGGGTGATAAGTAATCCTCATTTGATTTGTTTTCATCTGATGTAATGACAGTAAGAGAAGTAGAACACATCTACATATGACACATTTTCCTTTGTGTGTTGTTCTGGATGGAGAGTCACTCTCTGACCACAGATTTGTTAATTCAAATCAATAATGCATGTTCATCGACACAAACAGGGTCATTCTAATATGTAATCTGATTTCTATTCATTGCCACATCATGTTTACACAATGACACTTAAGTCTATTTTCAATATTAGAATTTTTTTCTCTATGGCAATCCACGACCAGACAATATAAACTGTTTCATGGTGTTACAGCTTTATATCTGTTGCACTGATTCTTTGTAAGGATCAGCAAACTACAGAGGTTTCCATCCTTGTAGTCCTTGTAGATAATTACACAGCTGATGGAGAACTCTGTCTTCCATCTTCCATTTTGATTCTCTGGCACATAACGACATTTACAGCCACGTTTAAAATGTAGCACGATGTCTCCACTGACAAGTCAACCATCAATCTTACTTTAAACGATTTTATGACTGGCATAGTCACTGATGATCTGATTGTGCAGGTATGAATTCAGCCAAAGAGGAGCCTTTGAGAGGACATATCTACTTGTCATGATGCACATATTCTATATATATATCTGGAGCACATATGAATACACACAGGAAGTGTCTTTGTGTGTATGTGCATTTCTTTCATCAGTTGATGTATATGAATGTATATGTCAATTTATGTGTTTTTGTGTGTTTGTGGACTGTGTGTACTCAAGAGTGAAAATAACAAGCAAAGGAGTCAAACTGTCATCCTCCATAAGCATCCGTTTTCTTTCTTCTCTTTCTCTCCTGGTGATAAAGTGTTATTCTGCTACTCTGCAAGCGACGGCTTCAGCCTCTGAAACCAGCAACCTGGGCTGTGGGCATAGTATGTGTATGTGTGTGAGTGTGTTGGTAGTGCGTGACGGACACCTATCCCATAATAATGTTGCTCAGATCCAAGTGGACCAGCAGACCCCTCCTCTTTCAAATTTACTCTTTCTGTCTCTTCATCCTTTCTGTTTTTATTTCTCACTTAGTCTAACAGAAACACACAAGTAACATCTTAGCACTGCAGTCTTCTGCCATCCTCATTCATCATGTTTAACCCTTTTTTGGACAAGTGACTATTTTTGATAATTTCCACAAACATTAAATATGGGGCCTCAGTGAGGTCAAGAAGCATGTTGGTTTTTATAACACTATACAGTGATTCAGAGAGATTTCATTGAATTTTTGAAGCTGTAAATAGTGAATATGAGTAACTTTGTCAGTTTATGATATTATAAGAGTTGTTTTATTGCATGTGTTTACTTTTTAGAAAGTGCTGCTTAGATGTTTTAAGGCAAGAGGAGGAAGACTGTCGTCCAACAACACACTAAAGTTAAAATTTTTCATTTCGGAGTATTTCAATGAATGCCCTATAAAGGGTTAAACCATCCATCTATCCATAGCCTCATTTTGAGCTGGGAGGTCGGGATCACCTGTATGATGGGTGAGCTAATGCTAAACACTAGCTTACAGTAAAATGGTAAACTTTATTAAGAAATGGCTTAACAAAATTTTCTGATGATCTTAGTGTAAAACTAGAAAAGCACTCGGAGAGCGCAGACCTCTGCCAAGGCAAATCACCCCCCCCAGATCACCACCAAAATGTAATCACTTGTGCCTTGTGCCAGTATCAATATTTCCTGACAATTTCATCCAAATCCATCCATAACTTTTGAGTTATCTCACCAACAGACAAACAAACACACAGACAGACAAACCCAGATGAAAACATAACCTATTAATTATTGACCACGACTACAGAGGAGTGGCCATTAAATAAAAATATGATATTATTCAATGATCATAAGCTCCAAGTGTACAGCTAGGCCCTAAAATCTTCATGACAAACAAATAATTTTAAGATACCAATTAAAAACTTCTTAAAGGGTTCACATAAAACAACTACAGTCCTTTTTGGGGTTAGCACCTAGTTGATACCAGCAGTATTACACTTTTACAACGCTGCTTTTCCACACTGGCTTCTCTTTGAAGCTGTGGTTCTTGCCCATTGGTTGAGGCCCCATAGGGAAAAAAAAAAAAAAATTACTGGGACCCCTCCAACCAGTGCTGATTACCATTATGATCTGGCACAAATCAAAAATGCACAAAATCTATATTTTCTCCTCCTCTTAAAATAATTCCTAAAACACAAAGAACAACATAAACAAACTGGAACAATAACAATACCAATCAACAACCAAATATCTTCAATTCAGACCTTTGAAATGTTCACTCACATGGTTATGTGTGCTATGGTTTACAGGTTACAGTAACTAAATTGGAAAATGACTAGTTCCCACAGGCCCACTATTTTTTCTCAAGACTACTGAATACCACTAGGTTTAAAATGGCAGCTCATAAACCAATAGGTGAGGTTACAGCTACTCCATCCTGTAATAATACAAAAACTATGCTATAAAAGACTCAAATATAAACACAGAGCAACACATATGTCTCTGTAAGGCCAGTTAAATAAGAATGAAATGACAACATCCATCCACCCACATATGTTCATGTGTATGTGCTTGTGTAACTTTGTTTTATTAGGGGGCTCCTTTTGAGTGCATGTGTTTGTACGTATCAAGAGTATGAATGTGAGGAGAGTGAGACAGGCAGCGACAGTGATGATGATGACTGCGCGTCTGGCCTTGGAGGGATGGATGTGTGACAATACGGTGTGACTCCTTCCAGATTCTTTAACAAAGACTGAGGCTGTAAAGAAGGAAATGGACGCTGTGAGTCACCTTCAGGCAACCAGACTATGGACAAAAAACCTTTTAAATATACACGGACACACAAATCTGCTTTGTGATTGCACACAAGGATTCTTTTGACCATAGATGCATATGCATATGTGCATGTTCAGATACACGCAAAAATGTACATGCACATGCTCATGCAACACACATGCACACACACAGATAATTAATGGTGGTGGCGAATCCCCCTCAGCTGTGGGAGAGTAAATTGCTTTTTCACCCTCCACAGATTTCAGCCCGCTCGTTATGTTGATGATGCCAGAGCCGCTCACAGAAGCACAAACTGTCTGCTATCACCTCCCATCCCCCCGCTCCCCTTCCTCCCCACATCTCCAAATACACACACAAGTCCCCACATCTTTACAAAGCATAACTGTAAATTGGTTTATACACACACACAATGCATGAGCACACAAACAATTCTGAATATTTCTATGGAGCATGACAATGTGACAGATTTGTTTTCGTACATATGATGATGCTGGTGTTTTGCTAGTGTCTGCAGAAAAAAATTCTGTCTTCATCAGCATAGTTTGTCTAAGTGCATTATTGTTAGTTTACGTTTCTCTGTGTATTTATGTGTACTTTTGTCATTATAATCCACATGGGTTAAAGAGTCAGTAGGTGAAGCCACTCTATTACAACCACTTCAGTGCAAATTGCTATAGTAATTTCACTGGTACAGCTATATTGAAAAGCTCCCTGTAATATGTTTTATTTCAAGCCATCCTATATTGTTATCCAAGCAATAATACTTTTTATTTTTCCTTCTATCCTCATCCTCATGTAGAAAAACATTGGTCTGAAATTGCAATTTAGCTCTATCAAACTAAAACCCACATTTCTCCAAGCATTAGTTTCAAAACTTCCTTCAGTTCAGCATTCGGCATTCATGAAGTGAAAGTCATCCTTGCAATCATCTACTTCAACCCAGAACCGCTTGTGAATTTGTTTACACCGTCATTATTTCCTCATCCTTGGCCCATCTACAGACAGAGAAAATTCTGCTGCACGGCTTTTGGCTTTTGTCTGGTTTCAGTAAAAGAGATATCAGCACCTTCATATTTGTTTGCTCTTTCTGGCCCTGATTTGCTTTGAAAATAGAGCTGAAATTTCGTGTTTTGTCTTCGAAGATGAGGTTTAGATACACCAGCAGCCTCCAAAGCTGCAACTTGACCTTTTATGTATTGCACTCTTACCATTCTTTATATGCTTCCCTTTTATTCTATATTATAAACAAGCACATTGAAATCAGGGATGCAAGGAAATCACTCAGCACTGTTTTAGATAAAAGCACAAATATGAAAACAGAGGGCAGTTTATTAAGTGTTCTGACTATTGTGATATTATGTCAAAGTGTATCTTTTACATAGATTAATCTGTAAATTATTAAGATATGTGTGAAAAAACTTTAAGGTGTTTAATTTAGTGTAAGTCTCATGAACACATGGTTGTGCAGTAAAGGCTGCCTTTCTAATGCTGGATCAGTGAGACCAGCAGGATGAAAAATGTTAAGCTTCAGGTCATCTGAAACCTTTTGGTTGTTCTGCAGTATCAGCTCAGTAGCAAATTAACTTGACTTAACATGCCATAGCAAAAGCCTGAAGGAATCAAATAAATGAGCAGAGTGTGTTGGGTCCATACCCTGAAGAACTCCTTAGTAGAGCCTGAGTCCAGTGTCCCGTAGGCTATCTCTGTCTGCTTGGCCAAGTCCTCTGCACTTTCTATGGGCGAGACCATTCTCTCCACAGTGAGGAAGGCAGCCAGGTTGGCTGTGTAAGAGGAGATGATGATAAGGGTGAAGAACCACCACACACCTCCAACAATACGTCCAGACAGAGACCTGGAAAGACAACAGAGAGAAGCAAAGTAGGATGACGAAGGACAGGAGAGAGTGAGGATTTTGAACAAATCAGCAGGAAGGAGCGAAGAAAACAATAAGGAAGGGAAAGAGGTGAGAAACCCAGCAAGATAAAGTAGAGTAACGAATTGGATATGAGACAGGATTATAAATTATGAAAGAAAACATGGTGAAGGTTAATTACACAAAAAATAATGTAAGAAAGGACAGAGTGATAAGGATTAGCAGAGGGAAATAAACAGAGTAGGAAGCATAATTACAGTTAGTTCACACACAACCACCTATTATTTTGCAAATAATTTCTAACACCACCATGTGCATGCCAGTGAAAGTGAAGATACAGACATAACTGTCTTTAACCCTTGAAGAAATCTGGCATAAACAATAAAGGCTGCATCAAACAAACTGTAATCTGAGTGTTTCTCTCATCTATATTCCCTATTTTGCTCATTACCTTCATGTTTAGTTTCCTTATCTACCGCTTGTGAGAAGAAGCATTGAAGTAAGTGGCTACTCATTATGTGGTTTTACTGAATAAACGGAAAGAGTGTAAATAAGAGTGGGAGAATTTAAGAGAAAGAGAGAAAGGTGGGAAAAGTAACAAAATGTTAAGTTTCCTTAAAAATGCATCAGTCCTTGAAATGCTACTTGGCACAAACAGCAAAATAAAACATTCATGCTTTAGAAAAAGTGAGAAAGAATGCAAAGAAGGTTTTGAGGAAGACCTTTTATTCCTTTTCTTTACATTATATGGATGTAATAAAACCCTCAAATTCAAAGAAAGAAAAAAAACAATACTTCTTTTTCAATTTCAACCCAAACTAATCTATAAATAATATATTACTACTTTTTTTCCCGTTTTTTTTTTTTTTTCTTTTTTTCTTTTGTCATTTGTGATTTATTGCGATAGTGGGCAAAGGAAACAGAGGGGATGACATGCAGCAAAAGGTCTGGACTGGATTCAAGCCCAGGTCGCTGCAGTGAGGACTCAGCCTTGCATGTGGTAAACACTCAGTGGAAGCGCCCTCTACCTGCTCACATTAATTATATCCAAATCCTGACAGAATTATAGAATAAATGTCCAAATGGACAAAGAGCTCTAGCTGTGTTAATGCACACAATCTGAAAAGGCCCTTCATTTCTCGGACATGCAGTGTAGCTGCTCAAAGTAATATATGAGTTATTTTTGGGTGGGCTGTGTTTAAAGGAGTGCGGCCTGGGGAGAAAAGGAGAGAGATAGCTGAAAGGTGCAGTGACGCCTGACTCGGCATAAATTGTCGCCTTTTGGAGCAACTCTGCATTCTGCTGCTGCTCAAGCCAGCGCACCTATTAATCCTCTCTCTAACGCACGCACACACACACACACACACACACACACACACCCCTATGCACACAAATATGAATTGATAGCGTGTGTCCTTGAGGCATTGATCTGTTTACCTGAATTAATGAAACTGCTGTATACTGTGAAAGATTCCTGTGGGAAAGTGCCATTAAGTTCTGTTTTATAAAGACAGTTAATGTTTTTGCAAACAGGGGAAATTTGTGAATAATTGACAGGTAAGAGCTTAAAAGCTTAACATGAACTTTTAATGAAAATGAGGCCTCTCATATAGACACAACCACTTGACTAGGTGTTTGTTAAAGTGTTCTGATTGGACAAGATGAAGCCACTGTAACAACAATGATATAATATGATGGAGGAATTTCAATAATTTGCCTCATACCTGCCTCTATGACCAGAATAACAAAAAAATAATACAATAGTGTTGTCTATGAGGAGGAAGAGAAATAGACGCAGATGATGGGTATTTAGAAAAATATTTCCATACATTTTCTACAGTTTCCTGCAGAGACCAACAGGGGGCGTGCAATCTGATTGGTTAGCTGGTAAATGAGCTGTGGCACCATTTTAATCCGACCTTATGGAGCATGAGTGTAATTTAAGTAGGCATCTAAACAACAGGAGAGGGATGAATAAAAACAAAGCAAATGTGGATGAAAAGAATGCAAAAAGAACTAAGAAGATATAGATAAAGACAAACAGAAAAGAATTTATAATAATGTATTTATGAGGTGTTAATATTTATATAAAAAAACATTGTATTGTGTTGTATTGTGGGAATATTATTCCTAAAACATGACCAGATATGTTGTTTTCCACATAATCTTCACCCATGAACCCATGAAGCTTGAAAGCAGCATCGATTTGTGCATGGTGGGGGTGTTACTTTAAGTGACTACAACATGTAAGGAATCAGCTGAAGCAGAAGTTACCATATTGATCTTTAAGGGGCAATTCATCCTCTGTGTTTGATCTGCTCTCAATACAGGAGCAGCTGAGTGCCGCGGTGCAAATCAGAGGCTGATACTAGAGATTTTAGAAATGCTAGTATTTACACCATATGAATGTGTGCTTCCAGACAAAGCCCATATACCTGTGGACAAGAAACTACAAGCTGAAGTAGTAGTTTTCTTTACTCTAAGCATTTAGACGGATGCCGGTAGAGATTTGTGGTAGGAAGGAGAACATAATTTTACAAATAGCCCCCTGTTCGGATGTGAAAATCATCTTATTAAATGCTCCTAATTTCATACTTACAGAGAGAATCTGAATATTAAACCAGCTACAGCAACACACAGCTCCAGATTGTTCTTTGATTGTATAGGTGCAACGTAGCCAATACAATCAAGAAGCAAAAAAGCTCTCTCTTAAAGGGGTTATATGTAGTATTTATGTTCCAAACTCTCCACAGTAGAAGACTCTTATGACTACCAAAATAATCGATGAATCAACACTTTGTATCCACAGACTGTACCACTCACTGAATACAGTATAAACACACGTCTGTTTTATGGTATCATAAAGTTTTTCGTCTTCACATGAAAAATCCTAGCTGGTTATTTTGACAGTTGGACAATATAACTGTGTGTCTTATAACACTTTGTTGGCTGATAGTTTACATTATAGCTCTGTTTAGCGGGGTAATAATAATAATAATAATAATAATAATAATAATAATAATAATAATGGATTGGATTTATATAGCGCTTTTCTAGGCATCCAAAGTGCTTCACATTATTGACCCATTATTCATTCGCTCTCACATTCCTCTTCTGGTGGTGGTAAACTACACCTGTATCCACAGCTGCCCTGGGGCTGACTGACAGAAGCAAGGCTGCCAATTAACACCTACAGCCCCTCTGACCACCACCAAACATTCATACACCAGTGTGAGTGGTACTGGAGGCAAGGAGGGTGAAGTGTCTTGCCCAAGGACACAACAGACGGACTAGCAGAGATGGATTTGAACCACCAAACCTTAACCTATAGCAGTGTTTTTCAATCTTGGGGTTGGGACCCCATGTAGGGTCACCTGAAATTTCTAGTAATTGATAAAAATAAATAAATAAATGAATAAAAAATATATGGTGAGTAGAGAACGTCAATCACAATCCATAAAAGACATGACAAACTCTGAAGCTGAAACTGAGGCACTGTGGTACTGTTTATCTTTCAAATGTTCTTTGTGGTCAGTTTCAGATGCTGCAGCTCTTTCATAATTCATAGTTTGAGTTATTGATTGTTCAGTATTAATTGTCAGACTTGTAAATCCAAGCTGGACTGACTGTACATATCCTGACCGAGAAAATAAAATTCTCACTTTGTGCAGTAATCTACACCTGGTTTTTCTGCCTCCGTCCATAATAATATACATGATATAGACTAAATGTTGTCTAAAATTAACGTTTATTTGCAACATAGTATAGCAAACTATTACATGATCAAAACCAAATTAATTTTAGCAAAAAAAAAAAAAAAAAGTCTCCGTTTTGAATGTCTGGGATCGCCAAAAATTTGTGATGTTAAAATGGGGTCACGAGCCAAAAAAGGTTGGGAACCACTGACCTGCAGCAACCTGAAAGCCATGAACCATGTAATGTAACCACAATCTCAGATCTACATCAGTTCACTTGAGTTTTTATCCTTAAGTCAACTTCACAACAAAAAGGCTGCATTTGTCAATACCAGCTTTTTGTGGTTGTTTGCATTGTTGTATAATGTTTGTTTGACGGATGAATCAGTTCATTTGAGTCACCTGCAGATGAATGCATACAGTGCATTTTTAGATTTCATTTGTCTAGAACAGTGACAGGACCGCATTAGACGCAGCATGTGGTTTTTCCAAATGAATCATCCTCGACATGCATGCAAAATGAATATGTAGTCACAATAAATGTTTTACAGCCACTCTCTTAATATTTCAAAGTGTAAACTGTTCAGCTCACAGGTTAAAAAAGCTACTTGAGATGCCAGTTCATATTTAAAGCGATTAAATGATTGACTGATTGAAGCTTGTACGTGGAGCCTGAAAGCCTAGTTCAGGAACAGCATAAGTGAATACAAAGTAGATGTATTGAGAAGACATGATTAACAACATGTCTACTTCCCAATGTGTTGTCCTTGGTGTTGTTTGTATGCATGTGAGTATCTGAATGAACAGAGTGGGAGGCATAAACCACTGTTTGGCCTTGGTTAAAGTTAAAGAACACGTTTCCCTCCTCAGGGCTGATGGAGCATGCTGTAATCAGATGACGCTATGTGTGAGTGCACATGGAGGTGTTCACATGTGCATGTCACTCTACATTTGTGTACGTGGGTGAGCTTTCAGAGTGATGCCCTTGATTCTTTCTATGATGCGTCTTTGTGAACGTGAATGTTTTTTTTTTTTTTTTTTTTTTTTTTTTGTGGCAGTGTGAACGTGTGTGTCTCCTGTCTTTGCAGCTGTGCCGTGTGTGTTGGTATGCAACAGGCGAGTCACTCTATAGCGGGTCATGTATCATCTATGATAGCCAACAGATTGCCTCCCCAATCCTCTGTGTGAAAGATTAATGGCATGCTGTTCCTCTCTCTCTTTCTCTCTTTTTCACACACACATAGTTCTGAGCAACTCATTCTTTTCATCCTTTGCATCTGGATTTTCTTACCCCGACAGAAGAGGCGGCAGTTTTAGCTACTGTGTGTGTGTGTGTGTGTGTGTGTGTGTGTTTGCATGCCTATCATCTAACATGTTTCATCATCTATATGATAATTAATGGGGAACAAAGATGATCTCATTGTTCAACAACATGTCATTGCTTCAAGTGCAAGAATAATCTTAATTGTGGGGATTAAAAAACTTCCAAATTCACATAGTATAGGCATAAAAAGATAAAAGCATAGAAATACACGGTCAGCCATAACATTATGACCACTGACAGGAGACGTGCTAATAATATTGGTTTGTCCAACACCTCCCACAGATGCTCAACTGTCCTCAGATTGGGATGGCCTTCCTTAGTCTGTTTGGTCTGTACTAAGCACTGCAGACCAGCAACACCCAACAAGACCTGCAGATGTGGAGATGCTCTGACCCAGTCATCACCGTTACAATATGGACCTGGTCAAAGTCACTGAGTTCCTCTTTACCCCACCCCCCAAAGGGGAAGCAAGGGCTATTGTTTTTGGTTTGGGTTGTTAGTTTGTTTGTTTGTTAACACTTTAGCAGCAAAACCATTGGTTGAATTCATACCAAATTGAGTTTCTAGATCGCCAGGGACCCAGAATAAATCAGATTACATTTTGGGAAAAGTAGGTCAAAATTTTTTTTAATGATTTTTTAAAATCTGTTTTTTTTCTCTCATTTACTTATAATGGGTGAAATTTTAAATGTCTATTAAAATGCCAATTTTGTTTAAATTTACCTCAAAGTTGGCACATATATAAAGGCAATTGATAGGCTGACATTAGCGCATGCATAGACATGATGACATCAGCTGGATTGATGCTAAAATAAGCTACAATACGTGTAAAGGGTGGGGTTTGTTGTGCCTGGCACCACTTGTGTTGATCATTTTTCTGCTTCTAACACATCAGCTTCAAGGACTAAATGTTCACCTGCTGCCTAATATATCCAATCTAGTGAAGAATGCCATTGTAATGAAAGAATCAGAATTATTACCACTTCTCCTGTCAGAGGTCAGAATGTTATAGTTGATGTGTGTACACTATATGGGCAAAAGTATTGGGACATTTAGGTGTTTCACTGCTTACAGGGGGCTGGGATACAAAACAAAAATAACGAAAGTCACAATATACTTATACATTACCATAAATATCATTGCAAGGAGCCTTTCTACTCTGTCTTTAGGGTTAATGTTGTGTACATTGTCATCTCAAACGTTGACAAAGGGTTTCTGAGTCTGTATGTAATTTTTCTTTTTTGTTTTAAATCATTGTAATGAATTTAATTAAAAAAAAAAAGTTTTAAATGTTTAACCTTTAGATTTCTGAAACATTTGTCATGTTCTGAACATAAATAATATGCTAAAACCAAAAGTAACCATCTGGTTTCTTCAACTCTCACTCAGCAAGAAGAATCAACCTTTTAACTTTAAAGAAATATTGATTTTGACAATAATTATGATAATTATCAACAACTGACATGAACATTTTTATCACGATAATATTTCAAATCAACTGGAATGGGAGGTCCTACCAGCCCCATATGTTTGTCCATATAGTGTAAATCTGACACATCCAAACCCTATAGACTGTATATGTAGATTTATGATGCACTGTGAAGTTGTGTATAGCAGCTCCAGAAGCAATGACACATTTCTATCACTCATTAGACATGACATCTTGTCAGCTGTTGAAGTCACTTCCTGTCTTGTTACAGAGTTTTGACAGCATTCAGTTTTTATAGCTATCAATTACCCTCAGCCACTCATCTTATTATATAATAGAATCAGATAACCCAGTAAACTTGATCAAAAAGATACTAACCAGATGCAAAATATCTGATGATGCCAGCCTGAACTGACAGAAATCAACTTTTGAGAAAAAAAAAGGTATTTTGTACTAATTCTTGAACTGGTTCTATTCTGGACTCTAGTAACCTTGGTTAAATCTAGTGAACCAGCCCATGATTCCACAGGTATTGGGTACAACTACTCTATTCAAGAAGCCTCAGTAACAGAGGTGGTCCACAATATGGTAACATGATGCTCTGTCCCGTTGAGCTTCGCTTTTATTGTCTTAATTCTAGTTTGTTTAGCATTTGTTTTTATATTCAAGTAAAACCCTTCTGTTTATTCTTTCTTATGATCCACTCTAGTTTTCAACTCAACAGGCACAAAATCACCACCAAACACTGGGCTTAGTTATTGCACATTATTTTTTCCACTTATTTCTCAGACATACTCATTGTTGTTGCCTCCATCATCTCTTACCAACTTGCAGAAAACAAAACAATACAATATAAAACTGCAACAACTTTAAATCAGCGGAAAAGCTTGGAAACAGACTTTCCGGTTCTGAACCAATTTAATTCTGGTTGAAATGCTCTGAATATTTGAAAATTAGGTTTGCAGACTGACAGGGCTCTATGCTAGTTTAACCCATAAAGACCCAAACAGCCTCCAGTGACCAAAACCATCTACTGATGTAAACTGTTTAATACCTGTAGATCCATCAGTCCTATCAGTGCATGTAAATAATTGGTATAAAATACAGTTTGTCATCTTTTCATGGTCATCAGATACTGGGGCACTGATAAGGGGGGGTAAACATGACAAATTCATGGGGCCCAGTATTTGTGGGGGGCTCACAGAGCAGTGAAGGGGGCCCAGTGGATATAGAATTTGTGAAAATTTCATGTAAGATCTGCTATTTAAGAGAGGTGTAGAAGTCAGGAGGCGAACGTTGAAAGTATGTTGAGTTTCATTTTCGTTTTAACGGTATCATAAGTGACGCTGTGTATGGAACGCACCCACACATACATTTACAGCAACCAACCCTGGTCCTCGAGAGCTACCATCCTGCATGTTTTTGATGTATCCCTCTTCCAACACACCTAATTCAAATGATAAGCCAATCATCAAGTTCTGCAGAAGCCTGATAACGACCATCAGGTGTGCTGGAAGAGGGAAACATCCAAAACATGGAGGATGGTAGCTCTCGAGGACCAGGGTTGGTGACCCCTGATCTATATGATTAGTAAATTAAATATAGGAAAATACATCATTTTCACTGAAGAACTGCAAAATTTAGAGGATAATATTATAATAAATGGTGCTCAATCACAAAAGAAAATTGAAATATAGAGAAAAAAACTATTTTGGAAGTACCACATAAGTAGCACTGGGTCTTTATGGGTTTAAAATGGCTATATGTGCACTTACTGAAAGAGGTGGGGTTTATGACTTATACTGAAACTAGTTACCAGGTTGTGACCTTTAGTTTATTTTTGGCCATTTTCTTTACACAATCGATGTCCAATTACACAACATATAGAAACACATTTCAAGTCCATAAATGTTCTCTTCACTGTGTTTTTGTGTGCCTTACAGCCTTTGTATATGTGTATTTAAATCAGGTCAAAGTGATTTACAAAGTAATTTTATTGCAGTTATCACAAATTATGAATCAACATTTTTCTTTAAAAAGCAAATCAGGATCAGTGCAAAAGCATAAAAGAGAACTGCACTTACAACAGGGAAATTACACCCAATTAAAAGGGTCTCAGCTTGAGAATGATGTGTTTATATAAATTAGATGCTAAGAAATACTCCCTTACTTTTTGTCAAAGACCTGTGGATGGGGAAAAGGCTGGACTTCAGGGTGCAGACTTTCTTTTCAAGTGACTTTGACAGACATGTTATGTTGACTCCGTATCTCGGTGTCATTGGAGAGCCAGAGCTTTATGGTCAGCTGATATATATCTTTGTCCTTCTGCTTTTCAAAGAAAATAAGAACATTAAGGAATGCAGCTGGACGGAAGGGTAGCCTTGCTTTTTTTCCCACGTTTTTCATCTCATCTTTTATCTCGGTTAGCTGTCTCTTACATGCGCTACAGGTGTGAAATAAAGTGAATCTACTGATTGATTGAAACAGGGAGAAAGACGCTACAGCACATTGAGTCAGAAGAAAGAGCAAGAAGGCAACACATCAAAGAAAATCAGATTAATAGATTAAAGATAAGGAGCAGCAGGCAGATAATGAAAGGCATAATGAAATAAAATAATAACACGGATAATAAAAGTGAAGCAGAACAGATGTGAGATATCCAGAGAGAGAGAGAGAGGGAGGAACAAAAGATAAGTCACAAAGGATTTATAAACACTATTGGTGGTAATTTTCAGATTCACATCCACTCAATATGATTGGATGCTAATCAGTGACCTTGAGACTAATCATTAATTAGTCAGTAAGCTTCAGTGCTCCACTGTTGTTTGTTAGTCATGCCATTAGCTGGATCTGTTGCTACCATTAACTATTCAACACACCCACAGCCATTTACTCAATAGTTACACATGACACTCAGTCACTCACTCACACACACACACTAACACACACAAGCTAAATGCAGTGAGTGCATCTACCCAGGAACATCCACACATGCACGCCCACACAAACAAGAGAGGAGAGCTGTAATTTCAGATGTTTATTGACAGAGACAGATCCAATCCCTCTGAGATGTTCACTGCTGATCAGTTTACCTCCATTTCTCTCTTGCACTTGCTCTTGGTCTTTTTCAGCATACAGTCTGTCACACTCCTGCCATCAATTCATCGCCACCTTTCAAAAATAGTCCCAATTTGTAACTGTCCATCACTTTTTCCTCTCTCACCTTTCGTCCTGTGATATACAGTACATGCCAGTTACTGACATTAAAGCCTCATGGCAGGTGTGTGGTGCAAGTGCTGCCTCAAGGTCACTCTGATGTGTCTGAGTGTGAAAACACACTCATGTCCAGCCATTACCTTTTGGTTGATTGGAAAGGTGAGTGAGCTGCAAATCAATGCGTTTGCAGGAGAGGGTTCATGTCTGCATCTCAAAGAAAGTGTCAAGGGTTTGCAAGATGATCGTGAAGAGGCTATGCTATAATTTCTGCCTGTGGACATGTCTGTGAAGATAGCTGATGTTGACACTACAAAGCAGCAGTAATCGGCAACAATATGTCCAGAGAAAGATAGGGATTCATAAGAAAGAAGGGAGGAAAAGAAGAGAAAGTTGGGGAGAAAAGAGGGAAGATATGGCGATTAAGATATAGAAAAGATAAGGTGATAGCTAGCTGGTTCAGTCTGGATAGACAGACAGACAGAAAGAAGGAGAGAGTGGGAGAGTTGGATGTGTGTTGTACTGTGTCTCCCAGACTGCAGAGATGACTGCAGCAGGGAGAGAGGGACCCACACAGAATACCAATGGATCTACTCTGGCAGCTCAATACACAATGCAAACACACACAATCTCATACACACACATGCAGAATATAAAGTCAAATACCCAGTGTTTAACACGTAGGCTGTTTGACCGACAGACGTCCATAGCAGTTCTAAGACAGACAAGAGAGCAACCATAATACAAGATGTGTAAAGAAACACAAATACAAAGCAGATAGCCAAACAGGCAGAATGCAAAGAATATGCACACCCTCACAGTGTGAAATAAACATACACTGACAATAGAGAGAAAGGCATTCAGCTAGACTGTAACAATATCTTCTTGTGCAGAGGTGGCCTCTGTCCCTTTATTCCCGGCTTCACAGTAAATGCCAACCTCAATATTCTGATCCCTGCTGAGTATCCAGGGAAGATGCAAGTGATGGATGGAGGGGAGGAAGGACAAACCCAAAACCAAAGTGGTCAGGGGGAAGTCATATATGAAGAAGACTTAAAAAAAAAAAAAAGTAATGACCATTAAAATCTATTTTAATGATTTCTGATGAAGAACTAGGAAGATGGAAGAAAAAAAGTGACTTTCTCTTCTCAAAGACAGCAGCTGCTAAAGGAGTAAACACAGAGTCCAGATCTTTCTAAACATATTTTGCATCATCTCATAAACTGAGGATGTAGCAGGTACCTAATATGAGAAATAATGACACAAGACAGGAATGTGTGGGTACTGATTAATATGCACGTAACGCTATGATCACATTTCAGTTTACAAGGTCTTTTAGAGAATGCTGTTGAGTTTTGCATTTTCTGTCAATTAACAGGACAAGCAAACTAATAAACAGGATTATTTCTAATATAATTAACATTTTATGGTTCATAATTTCCACCCAGTTAAATAATTTTAAAAATCTGACTTGATTATTGATGCACAAATAAAAGCTGCAGTTTAGCCCAGATGTCTGTGTAAAATCACACCTGCCTCATAAATGAGCAGACCACAGAGATACACGATATGATCCTTAATTAAGACTCCATGGATGTGAAACACCAGTTGAGTACGCAAAACTGGGAAAATTTCTTCTTCATATTCTGGTATGTTTTCTTCTACTGGCTTAATAAAAATGAGTCTGGTGTGTTGTTGGTGCACATTATCAAATAGCACAATGAGGTCATTAATATGTTAGATTGTTTTAAAATGAACTAATTTACTTTCATTAACAAACAATACACATTCAGTGGTGGAAATAATTACAATTTATTTATTTCAGTAAGAAAATAGTCTTCAGGGATGTGCACGGCAGCAAAAAATCTACTTTTATTCGACTGTGTTATTACTTGTGCGACAAAGTGTAGTGGCAATATGACTTTGCCTGCCTTCGAAGGCAAATGACGGATTGGTAGATTAGAGGAAATGTACTGAAAGGACAGAAATATGATATGACCCGATGATATGCATGACACAACTCCTATTCTGAGGACGTGATCTAGTGTTTCTGCAAAGGAGTGTCACAGTGAAGGCCCATTCATCACATGGTTTTATGGCAGATAAACTTGTCCGTGGCCTATTTATTTTTGAACAGTATCTATTTTTCTGCCTCTGACTCGAGGACATTAAAGGTTTAGTGCATTTCTATAGTATTTTAATCAGACAATCTAAGGAAATAGTCAGGCTTATATGGGGAAAACAAGTTACAGTTAATGATCAGATGTCATTTTAGTATCATCACTCCTCACTGAATATATGTGCTTTAGCCTATCTTTTGTTTCAGATTAGGTTAGTGGTAATAACTTATTTCTACTCTGTCAGAGGAAAGTACAATGAGTGCATTCAGGTATGCTGGGGTGGAGGGGAGGTAGTGATGATAGACTGATGCTCACAGCGAGTGTTGTAGCAGCTTAAGCAAACAAAAGAGTGAGCAGAGCATGACAGATTAAAGAGACTGCCTTATTGCACCGAGTGTGCAGGATAGGGTGAAAAAAGTGAGTGTACAGCTCATCTTGAATGGAGAGAAGTTGCATTCGTCATCTGCCTCGTTTATGTGAACTTTCCCAAAACACAAGCAGGCGGTGCTTTTTAGGCAGGGAGATTTATCTGAGAGTCATCAATAACAACAGTGACTTCTGATAGGGAGGAATATAACTCATAACTCATAATGAGGCAGATTATAAACACTGTCTGTTGCTTTTTGTGCTGCTACAACAGAGGAGTGCAGCTACCAAATCAGACATAGGTACAACTGGAAAACAATAAACACTAACAAAACTCCAAAGTCAAAACACAAATGCATTAAAATAGTATTAACAATAAGCAATAGTGAGCGTGCATGCTTAACTTTTGCACTGCATTTACTTTCCTCTAATTAGGAAGTATTTATTTAGCTTATGTTAGCCTGCATGTGCTATGCTGTGAATATTGCATTTAAGTGTCCTGCAGCTCTGTTCTGTACACATGAAGGAGTTGCATTTCCTGAGCCAAATGTGCATCACACTTTCAGTTTGTTCCCTGATCATTATAGGAGACATTTTCATACAGCTTGGCAGAAAATAATTCAAAGTAATGTTCACAGAATGAATTAATTTTATCTACAAAACAAACAAACAAAACAGAGAATCCATGAATGGCGTTTGCATTGAAAACAAAGGAAAACTAATAGTCTAGTGAATAAAATCAAGGAGGGCAAAATGTTTCTAAGTGACAGTTTTCTCAATTTGAGAATATAATCTGGCATTTATGAGTGCAGTAATCCAGTTCTATAGAAAACTTGGGCTGTATTGGAAGTGACAGAGCCTGGTGATTTATATGACAAACACTGGCTTCATGTAAGTATCACATTATCGCTATGACAGCTGTACTGTAGCTTATGCACACACATCTATAACAAGGCCTGTAAGTGATGGAACACTCTGTGTGTGTGTGTGTGTGTGTGCGTGTGCGTGCGTGTGTGTGTGCGTGTATGTGTATGAAATGGCACACTGGGTGTTTTTTTCTGTTTGTGTGTCTAAGTACTGTTTGCAGTCATGTGCACATCCTGTGTGTTTGTGCTTGTGTGAATCTGTGTGTGTGTGTGTGTGTGTGTGTGTGTGTGTGTGTCCGTCCACTGTGAGTGTTTTGCATTTTGCGTGTTGCAGTTAGAAATGGCCTGTCAGTCACAGTAAAGTGGGGAGGAGTGGGAGACGACAGGTGTCGGGAAGCGGAGGAGAGATAGAGGGAGAGTGTGAAAGAGATGGATGAAAGAGTGAAAGAGGAGGCAAAGGAGCAAGAGAGGAGGAGGAGGAAGAAAATGAAGTTTGGGCAGCTGGTGTAAAACCTTGTTCTCATTCCAAAACTAAATGGAAATGTGGCGATCGGTGGTTTAAAGCTTGATTAAAATGAGAAAAAGAGTTTGAGATTGTGTGTTTGTTACAAATAGCTTGTTTAAAGTCTGTTAGAGCAGCTGAAAAATGGTTAAAGCTAAAACTACTCTAACACTGAACATTAAGTGTTCTGAACTGCAATATAACTGAAGCAGTTTACTGGGAATACCCGTCTGCTGCAGACAGCGATATGTTTTAACTTCACATCTTTTGAAATATGAGAGCAATGAAAACTTTGAAACAAATACAGAGATTAGGAAATGTAGGTAACGCTGAATTCCACTGAAAAGGTTCATCATTTTGTAAGAGAACAAAATATGACAGAGAAAACAAAATCATGGCCAACAAGAATCTTACAGACAAAAGTAAAGACAACAAATTACCTTTATCCTGCAGAAGAATATCATCTCCTGTCCATTCATATACTCTACCGCCTACTTATCTGTCATCATTCGGTAACACAAACACTTAACTCGGCCACTCGTGCTTTTTCCTCTTCATCCTCATCTTCTCTCACTTCTGTCTAACTTTTGACTTGGTGTAAAGCTCTCCCTGCTGCTTCTTCTCTCCTTAGATTAACTCCCTAAAGGTCCTGAAGATGATGGCCATGAATTTTTCACTAAACTGCATTCTCAGGTTATCAATAATAAAATGCCATATTCTTATAAATATTCTAAAAATACAGCTGGACTCTGCCTCTTCAGAGATCTATTAAAAATTCATATAGACCTAGGAAACTGCTAAATCTCCCACCATGGTGGACCTATATGGACACGATTGCTGGAATGTGTGCAGGTGTTTTCTTTTCACACTTGTGTCTTTGTGTTTGAGTAGCAACTCCAGTTTAGTGGTAAAGTAAGAAATGTGCTAAAAGAGGTGATTCACATGGTTAACACTCTGATTCAGTACTGCCTAATATTACAGGACTGGAACATACACAGTTAAGCAGACACACACGCTATTCCCAGATGACACACACTTTTTATGGACACGTAGCTCACAGGCCCAAATGCTATCTCTTACTCTCACTGTCTGACACACTCTCATTCACTCTGCATGCCTCTGTCTCACACACATTATTTCCCTCCCTCACCGTGGCGAGATGTCACAGCCCTGTTGCATGAAGGCTCCCAGAGAGAACCACAGCGAGTTGAAGATGCCAAACTCGTTCGGAGGTTGGTCAGTGGGGCCCTGCTCAGTAGCACCCTCCTCAGGTTCCTCTGCGTGCCACTCGTATGGACTGAAGCGACTCACCTGTGTGAAAAAAATCAGACGTTACTGGGCGGGTGATGAAGAAATAAAGATCAGTAGAGATACATTAATGTGATACAATAAGTGCATTAAAACTGTGTACGAGCCATAGCCATATAAATTTAAATTAATTCATATAATTCACAGGATTATTTCTGGACCTGCTGCGGTGGTCCTGCCTCTTCCCTGCCCTCATCATCACCACTCACTTATCCTCAACTGCCTCCATGTGTCTCCCCCTACTCCCCCCTTCTCCCCCAGTCTCTATCTCTATCACTCTCTCTTTTTCTCTTTCTTTACTTTCTCTCTTTAACCCCAACTGGTCAAGGCAGACGGCCATCCTCCAGGAGTCTGGGTCTGCTCGAGGTTTCTGCTGTTAAAGGGAAGTTTTTCCTCGCCACTGTCACCAGTCACAAGTGTTTGCTCCTGGAGGATTCTGTTGGGTTTCTGTAAATTGGCTTAGAGTCTGGTTTTGACCAGCTCTATATATAAAGTGTCATGAGATAACTTTTTTTGTGATCTGGCATTATATAAATAAAATTTGATTGATTGAGTGATTTAATTGGTTTTCCCCTGTAAGTCGCTTTGGAAAAAAGCGTCTGCCAAATGCATAAACATAAACATAAACATATAAACTCAAACGGATAGTAAGTGATACAAATACATTATTACAAACATTAAATCATTTAACCCATTGTTGTGTTGTGGCTGCCTCCACCGTTACCGCCGCCACAATAATACTAGCAAATTAGACTACTGGTATTATATATTATTATTATTATTATATTATATTATATTATATATTATTATATATTTAGCATTATTACAACAATTATTATTTTCCCCATCACTCCCCCTACTATCTTTCTCACTTTCATTCACACTCCCCTCTTCCCCTTTTCCCTAACACCCCTAAACAAGCTATATTGTTTAGTTGCTCTTTACATTTATGATCTTTTTCACTGTAATAGGATGTTGTCGTTGTTGTTTGTCATTACTCTGTCATTGTTGTTGTTTTTGGTTTGTTTATTTGTTTGATTTTCCCTTTGTATATGTGTTGTTCTTGTTGTTTTTCTGTCCACAATGTCTTGTTATCTATCACTAAAAAACAAAAACAAAAAAGAACTGTATATGAGCTAAAGAATACAAATAACACCCAAAGCATACATTTCCATATGTCCAAATGCAGACATACTCTAGTACACATGACAGTATATAACCTGAAAACAAGGCTGGCTTTGACCTTGTTTCTGTAACATGTATAGAACCTGGTGGCAGAGCTGGTCCTGACTGATTTGATGCCTTGGGGAAGATTTGAGCTGGTGCCCATTTTTACTCCTCTTCTCTTTTTTTTTCTTCCCCAGGCATCACAGGACTTTAGTGTTTTGGAATTTTTATTATATTTTGGGAATACACACTATAGTACCAATACAGAGGTGAAGTTATTGTGGGCTTGATAAAAAAATGTATGTTTTATTCTGACTCAGTTCATACATTTAAAAACAAATGTGAATGCATCTTCACTCATTTGTGCCTACTGTTTGTTATGTAACGCTCAATGATCACATACGCTCTTCTTCCACTTCTGCAAACCCTGGACCTCCTGCAGAACCTTCATGACCTCAATACAACAGATCAGGTATATACAGTCGTGGAAAAAATTATTAGACCACCCTTCTTTCCTTCAATTTCTTGGTCATTTTAATGCCTGGTACAACTAAAGATACATTTGTTTGGACAAATATAATGATAACAACAGAAATTACTCATAAGACTTTAATTTCAGAGCTGATATCTAGCCATTTTCCATGTTTTCTTGATAATAACCAAAATCACTTCAGTTCTTACATCAATAGCTATGGCATTGTACTGCCAAAAACAGTGCTTTTAGACATTCCACGTTTTCTTTTCTGTCTGTTTTAGTCACATGATACACACAGGAGTTAGTACCTGATTGCATAAACATTGTTTTTGATGACTTTTGATGGTCTAATAATTTTTTCCACGACTGTATAGTATTAAAAAGCTGAAACAATACTTTTTTTTACCTCAATAAAAACACATTTCAGTGACATAAGGCTTTAGTGTTTGGTGGTGCTTGGGATGGATGGGGCATGGATTGAATCTTGCCTAAGGCATAAAATTGGTCTTCAAAACATGAAAACTTTCATTCACTGTAAAGGACACTCTAAAGGAGGGAAGCAATTTTTTAATGATAAAATGCAATTAATGGTTGAAGCCTTTTTAATAGTCTCTAAAACATTAAAGCTTCAGTAGGCAGATTTTTTGCATCATTGGGCAAAAATTCCCTGACATCTTTGCAACTTAATGTAATTGAAGAAGTCTGAGAAAAACCTAGACAAGTAGAACTCACTCTGGGTTTAGAAAAGGGTTTGTACAGTCACAGAGGACATTGTTATTGACTGCCTGTGACATGAGATTTTGGCCAGAATCAGGGCTTTTCAGAGAGAGGGCATGAAAACGTGTGACTAACAACCATAAAGGCCAATTGTCAGGACTCCCTTAGATGCATATCTATAGCACCAATTCCACACAGAAGCTAACCTCCCACAATATTTTTGCATTTCCGCAGCAGCATGAAACGCTGTTGTCTCGATTTCCTATTCATCTCATACTTCAGACAAAGAGGAGAGAGCTGAAAGAGGAAGATGTGTTTTATCAATCGTCCTGATTTCTGCCTAATGAACTTTAACATCATGTCATAATAGTAGCATGCATAGATTTACAAATGCAGACAGTAAACCACGTGCACTAAAAAAGACACAATAAAGCTGTGTTCGTTTAACCCATAAAGACCCAAGAAACCACTGGCAACCAAAAGCATCTATTGAACTTAACTGTTTAATACCTGTTGATCCACTTATCCTAGCAATACATGTGAATAACTGGTGTAAAATGCAGTTATTTATCTTTTTCATGGTCATCAAATATGACCCATTTAGATGTTCAGAGGCTCCGTAGTTAATGTGGAAACACTGTCATCTTCTACAACATTGATTCACCAGTAAAACCCATGGAGTTGGATCAATGACAGTGAATGAACACACTTGTTTATGTTCAAATACTTTGAACTTTGACTCTTAATAACTTTAGTATAATTTTTCCACTTTCCAAATTCGTTCTGTGGGACATATTAGAACCTTTGGCAGACCGGTTTTGGCCGTATATTTGCCACTACTGTAGTGCGTCTTTGGACAGGTCCATCCAGGTATCATATTGGGGTGCATTCTGTGCCGTACGTTAGTGATGCGCAGATCAGCAGTTTACTCGTGGGTCGGGTTAGAGGGGGTCAAAAGAATGTCAGTTTATTTGAGGGGTGGGTTGGGTCAGATCAAATACTTCCACAAAAGCCCCGCGGGTTGAAAAAAAAAAAGACTTGCACATAACTACTGTACATACCTCAGAATGAGTACGGGCAGAGTGAGAGTGAAACTTATAGACGTTTTACTAATTCCTCTAAGCCTCCCGCTGATGTGCAGCTAATTTTCCTTTTCCCTTTACTTTAATTTGAGGGGGCAGGATGTTTGTTTACCCTCCCCCAGAACCGAGCCTGGATTGGCCCGATCTCGTTACTAAATCCGATCCAATCTTCTAAAAAATGCCAAATCGGCAGCTGATGCCTGTAGATTGGATTGGGATATCCCTAGTTTCTGATATTACAACCTTTGAATTTACTCTGAGCTTTAATGAACTTCTACATTATCAGTAAATTAAATATAGGAAAATACATGATTTACACTGAAAAAACTCAAAATAAAGATGATAATATTACAATAAATGGTGATAAATCACTTAATAAAGGCTAAATATAGACAAAAATTAATTTGGGAACTGCCACAAAGCAGTAGCACTGGGTCTTTATGGGTTAATGCCAAAACATATTCTTTGAAAACTCCTCCAACTGTTCCAGTAAATGACAACCTGTTCATTCCCATCACTCACCAAAAACAGCACAACACTGACTCCAATGTAAGCGAACACTATGCACATCCAGATCTCGTACGCCAGTGGGTCCAGGAAAGAGAAAACACCCGGTTTAGACTTCTGGGGCTTCTTGATCATGATGGAGATTCCCAGCGACATGAAGGGCTTTGAAAAGTCAATCACCTCCTCTCTCACCAGGGTGATGGTCAACGGAGCCACTGCAATTTCAGCTTTCTGCAAGGAGGAGTAGCATAAAGTACATTTAGTTCATAGATATTACACTGCAGTTGGTTTGAAACAACTACATTTATAAGAAGTAACTGATGGTGTGTAGGAATCATCTGTGATCAGCTTCTGTTGCAGATAAGCAAGTGGAGGAGGAAGGATAATTGAATCATGAGGGGCACATATTGTAGAGCAGCACAGTACAGGATCAGTGCAGTTTGAACAAAGAACAATAAAGAAACAGAATGAGGAATAGATGGGAGGAAAAGAGAGAAAATTGTGCTGTGGGTGAGAGGAGAAGGGTAAGAGAAATGAGTTGAAAGAGACAGATGAGAGAGGGAAACCCAGTGGAATAACAGAGAAGTTATTCATATGTGGGCATGACAGTGACACTTGCAGAATATAAACTAGTTAGCAAGGTCTCGCTCACTTATGCATTCGTTCAGACACACACAGATGCGCAAAAAACATCACTCATTCAGGATACTATCTGTTTCTGAATAGCTCCATGTGTCTAAACCACATCTGCATATCAAATTATCTTCTTTTTGCTACAAGGAGTGAAGATGTTAAATTGCAAGGGAAATAAACACCGTGAGTAAGCGAAGGAAGCGATATGGAAATAAAACAGAGAAAGGGAGGGTAAGGGGAACAAAAAACAAAAAAAAGAGAGATGAGGGAGAGTAAGGGTAGTAAGGGATACAGAAGAGGACGAAGTGTTGAAATGTTTGAAGATGTGTGTGGGTGAGGAGTCATCAGAAAGGACTGTGAATGTTTGGAACAAATCAGACCTGATTAGTCAATGCTGCGGTTCTGCTGTGTCACCTTCCACTACGGATCCTGGAGGCTAATTAATTCTGTCGCGGTTCTGCAGCAATGTCTCCACTTTCACTCTTCCGCAAAGTGACGACTGACATTGTCTTCTGAATGTTGATAAAGTTTGCACTGAGACAGCGATGTGAAACCTCAAACCGTGCATCGCCGTCAATGGCATAATTAGCCCACTTGTCAAATTCTCTAAAATATGTGAACCTTTCGAGGCATAGTATCTCATCTCTGCATGAAAGCAATGCAGAGCTGGAGCTGCAGGGTTATATACTGCAAATCAGTTGGTTTTTTTTTTGCACAAGAGACTTTTGAGAGAATCCTTTGGTGTTGTGGTCTTACAATAGCAGTAAGAGAGGTCTAGTGTAAATATAATAACCCTGCAGTGTATAATGCCTCTAAAGATTTATGCTATCGACTTTGTTGAGCTGTGTCAGAGAGATGTTGACTGTGGCCATAATTCCCCTCCCCTGCACATTCAGTAGCTTAGGTTATATATTCACCTCCATCTGTTTATTTATCAGGTTTACTGAATGCTAAAACAAACCAAATTTCATGAATCTTGGAAGAAGGGTAAGACATGGGCCACGGGTGAACTTGGAGACTTTATGAGATACTACATTTAATTGAATTACACCATTGTGGACTCCCAGCGGATGCATGTGCTCCATGAGTAGTCTGACTCAGTGGTAGAATAAATGTGAATATTTCCATTGTCCAGTGGAAAGATTATCATAAACTTCCCCTCTTCTCTCTGTGCATTATCGTTTTGAAAGTCTCCCTTGTTGGTGATTTCTGAGGCCAAGAGCAACAACCTCTAAGCTGCAAAATCACCCTGAATATATCAAGTTTGACAATGATATGCAACTTTTTATGCACCATTTTCTTCTTCTTCTTTTAGTCACTTTAAAATCATCAAACACTTCCCCATGCACATGTGCTCCATCAAAACAACTTTACTCCTGACACTAACAAATGAACTGGCACAACATCTTGCACTCAATGCTTCCCAAGAACTAGCTAAACAAACTAGGAAAAACCCTTTTTCAGAACAATAGTGGGCACTAGACCTAACTACAGCACTGGCACAGTGCTAATGGATATAGGGAGATATGTAGGTCTGGTTATGGTGAGACTACTCTGTGAGTGTCGTTCTAGTTGTGAATTAATATTACAACTACAAAAGATATTTTATGTTATTGTGTGTAGATCATGGAAAAAGGCTATCTAAAACCATCAAAGACCTAAGCAGCTCTCACCAACCAAAACCATCTGTTAACCCCACAAACCGTAAACATAATAAAAATTTGCAGCTCTTAACGTAATAATCCCACAAATGCAATAACTTTCCCACAAACGTAATAACAGTTGCCTACCACAAACGTAACAATTATTATGGGATTTATTACATTTGTGGAATCTTCAGTTTCCACAATTGTAATAACTTCCCACTAATGTAATAAATTAGTACATCGCATACATTAAAGTAATGCATGCATGAATATTCATTCATCTTTCTTTTTCTTCCCATTTATTCTTGTTCTTTGGATACTTGCCTTTTTAGAGTGATCAAATGTTGCAGTTACACCACATGGTACTAATTCCAAATTAACAGGTGTTTAATTACAAATACAAGTGGAGGAACAAAACAGAATGGGCAAAAATATTGTAAAGGTTTTGTTATAAAAGCTTCAGTATGAACTGGATATTATTTATTCTCATTTAGTATAATAGAAGCCTATGTTTGAACCATGTAAATAAAATGTCTGGATACAATTATGATAACAATGGAGAGGGTAGGAGCACAAAGTGGGAAAATGAGGGATTACGTTTGTGGTAGGCGACTGTTATTACTGTTGTTACTATGACTTATTTGTGGGAAAGTTATTACATTTGTGGGATTATTACAATTAAAAGCTTTAAATTTTTATTACATTTGTGGTTTATTACATTTATGGCAGTTATTACATTTGTGGGGTTAACACCATCTACTGATCTAAAAAGTTTAATAACTTTTGAACCACTAATCCTATCAACCCATTTAAGTAAATCAGGTAAAATGCAGTTTCTCAGCTTTTCAGTTGCATCAGATATGACACATTTGAACCTTTTGAGGCTCTGTAGTGAATATCAAAACATGGTCACATTCTAGAGCATTGATTCACCAGTAAAGCCTATGTAGTTTAATAAATAGCAGTGATTGTGGACACTTATTTTTATGTACAGTTGATGATACATTTTGTGACATTTGCTTTATTTTTCTCTTTGCTGATATAGTAACCTTTTGTATTTACTCTGTGCTTTTATGGACATCTGCATGATCAGTAAATTAAATATATGAACATGCTTTTCACTGAAAAAAATGGAGCGTAAAGTAATATTTACTGATGGATGACACAAAAATAGCTCCAGGTCTTTAAAGGTTAATTGTTGTGTTGTGCTGCAACATTTGGCTTTTTTAGTGGAGTTTTGGTTTTGGCAGGAAAATCAGATGTCACTGTGAGAAAAACTGTGATGAGCATATTTCACTGTTTTCATTCTTACCCCATATACGAGCTCTCCCACCATCCCGTTCCATATTTTGGTCTCTGGATCTCTGGCTCCATATTTCCCATCTGGCACTATGGAGATCTTGTATTTGATTCCGATGTGTTTGGCGATCTCCGAGGCTAGGTCCACACAGTATCCCTCGTACTGGTCGTTGCCTTCGTAAAGCTCCCAGTTCTTCTTCAGCATCACGTAGGGACCCTCCTACAAAAGCATCATACGGGGAGAAAGACACAACTGTTTGGAAGAACATGACAGCAGCAACTCTTACATCAAGCAAAACAAAAGCTTATCATGAGGAGCCAGCAGCGTGGTGGTAAACAATGCAGCAGAGGAAAACACATGGAAGAAAAGTGATATAAATGAAAATGATTCATGGAGAAAATACAGGTAATATGTTGTTTAGATAATGTTAGCGTTTTACAATCATACCCAGAGGGAAGCAGCTCTGTGAACACTAATGTGATGTAGCAAATTAAACTAGAAAAATGTGCAAGCATCATTATGTTAATTTTAACCTACACATTTTCATCTAAATTTATAATCTTGCTTGGAAAACCTCCACAAGCAGTTGGTAAAACAAAAAGAAGAAAAAAAAAACACAACTAAAGCTGATATTTAAAGGCTATGTCAGTTGGTGCATGTTTTCTATCGTCTCTGACTTCCAGTGTCTTGTTTTATGCCTTTGTCTGACTCCGCATGCCTCCACTGGGACCTGCACCTGACTCTGTGCAGCACAAATGCTGAGAAAAGAGACACTGAACTTACAGGAAAAAAAAGAATAAAAAAAAAAAAAGATAAAAATTGCAGCTTTGGTAAGGTGCCTTAAGCGGCGGAATGATAATTGTTCATGGAGTTAACAAAGATGAAAGAAAAGAGCGTGCCTGATATGTCTACAAAGATGCAAAGGTACAAAGACACAAACAAGACGGCAAATGGTCACAGAGAAGCATGTGCACACATTTCCACATCTAGGGTATCCACACAGAAAAGAAACACACACACACACACACAGTTGTTTGAGTGACAGCGCATCCATCAGGAAGGCTGAGTTCTACTATATTATGCCCGAGGCAGCTCAGCCTGTAATCCAACTGAAACGAGCCTATTAAAATGCTATCAAACCTTTTTTAATCAAAGACTAATCTCATCTAATTAATCAAACAAAGCTTTTATAATACTTCACACTCCCAAGCTATGAAGCAGTAAATGCAGATCATAAAACACAATAAAAATTACAGCATACATTTGAATGGAATCATCATTTAGGAAATGATTAGAACTGAGAACAAGTACAGTTTAATCAGAGAGGACTTTCACCAGACATGTTTTAACAGAGGTTAAATGGGCAGTAGAGGAAATGACAAAACAACCTTTAATTCAGTGAACATCAGAGAGGCTAAAGAGATTAAAAGAAATCTTAAAGTAGAAAATAATCAACAAACAACCCAACACAAGACGGATGAAAGTATTGTTTCTTCCTCTCTCTGGAGTAAACAAAGTTCCTAAAATAAAAGCATTTAATTTTGCGCTTGTGTATGACAAGAAAGAAACATAATTTCCATATGAACACTGATTAGGATAAAGATAAATATAAAGTCAAGTAGGTTTTTGCTGCTACATAATGTCTATCTCTGTAAAATGTTTAGTAACATAAAAATGTCTTGTTCTGTTAAGTGTTTATTTACTTCAGATTATCATCTGGAAATTTACCGCAACAATTCTCACATTAAAAGATTAAAAAAATGGAAATAAATTTAAGGAAAACAAATGATGATTTACACATACAGTTACAAAAGTTAAGAGACAATCATTAAAAAAATAAATATTGTCATGTTGTTTTTACAAACCCTTAATCAAGCATCGGGGGAAAAAACAACAACATGAACAACCATTTATTCCAAAACCAACCATCCAAATGATCTGAACACATGACAATTTTGTCAACATAACTATTACTATGAAATACAATAAAAAAAAGAAAAACAAATGTGCCATTGTGTTCAGTGTCAGAAAATACAAAAGCAGTTCTTCTGAAATGTCATTATCAGAGACATTAGCTGGCCCCCAGGCTCTAACTGCATCGACTAAGCATGAATCATAATGCTAATGAACAGCAAAACAGTTTTCAATTCACTCTGTTATCAACAGCTATCAAGTTAGTAGCACTGACAGAGATTGAGAAATGCACATTTTAACTGAAAAATACATATTAAAAAACTAGACCAGTCTATTGTACATTTGAACCAAATTTCTACTCTAGTTGGCTTACAGTGTTTACAATAGATAGTTAAACTGTGTATTTTCAGGACCACATGACATTTTCATAAACTTGTTATTGACATTTCCAAAAACGTCTGTAATCAAATGACTCACTTACATCAAATAGAAATTATTGAGTTGACATAAAAATGTAAGATTTGGTTTGTGCTGCTACATGAGGTTATTTTGTAATGAATACAACAAAGCCATCTGAAATTGACAATTTTAAGCAATTATGAGTAGAGATCTCTGTAAATGCACAAAAATCTCCCATGCAATGCATCATGAAAAAATGTAGTGTTTCATTATGAAACCCTTAGACAATATTTGGCCCCATTTTAACATTTGACACCACCAAAAAATAAAATGAATAAAAAAAATTAATAAGTTAAAAATAAATGGAGTTTAATGAATTTTCCTAAAGGGGCCAAAAAGTTTCAAAAGCCAAAAATAATAATAAAAGAAATGCAGACCTTGAGTCTTGTTGGGGTGAAACTGGGTCAAACTTTAAAAAGGTCTTTGCTTATCAGTTTTAATACAACATAATTAAATCATCATGTTTTCTTTGTTTTTATGTCTTAAATTAAAATAGGACAGGATACTGTGTGATAATAGATGATTATCTCCACAGACAAGACTTACAACCCTATTCTTCCTCCTCTGGAACACTCATGAAGGATTAATCATTCATTTGTTACTGTCAGATTTTCTAAATTTTATTTTGACCGTGTCCAATAACACGGTCAAAACATAGTGTTGGAGAAAAAAAAGTTTTCAGACACCCTTACAATTTTACGCAATTTCAGATATTATTATGAAATAAATCTTTTTTTGTGTTTCAAAAGGTGTGACTGCATCAGATAGACACAAACTAACATAAATGTTTTGTTTTTTTTTCAAGAACTAGAATAAAATAACAAAACTGAAGTACTGACAGTTTCAACATGTCATGCACTGGACGTGTTTCCTGATCTTGTTAAAAGATCCAGTTGTGACCTCGACGGAGCAGTGCACACGCAGAAGGGAGCATGTGCGTTTGGAGAATGGAACAATATTTGACTTGAGAGTGATTCTTAATGTAATATATCATAAATGCATGGGGTGTCCACAAACTTTTTTTCCACGGTTGTATGTTGAAGGTAGGAAAAGTACGCAAAGATTAAGAAAATAATAAGAAACACATACAGGTGTTTGATTATTTACTCCCAGTGCCAGACAAGTTTCCTCATCTGAGATCCTCTGCTGAGTGATGTAAAATGCTTCAATCTGCGCCTTTTCATCCTAAACCACTGATCTCTCAAGAGGAATCATTTGCTTCAGTTTTGTTAACAGGGACATTTAATCTCAGCTCCTCCATCAAATTAACCTGAAGCTTATGATGTTAGAAGGTCAAATGTTCGAAATAAAAGCAGGCTGTTTGGTTGGGTTAATTAAGTATTATGTGAGCAACTATACACACACACACACACACACACACACACACACACACATATATATATATCAGAGGGAGCTCTGCCAACAGTGTTTCACTTTAAAACCTCCTTAAGGTTTGTTATCAGTTTGCCCCAGATGCCTTTGTCTCAGTATGAAGGTAGTAGTGCCAATACCATGCGTGAGTGTGTTTGTTTTTATTCTGGATGTTAATGCCTGTATTTACCGCTGAGGAGGAAGCATCATGTTTGGGTGTTGCTTAATGTGGCTTTATGAGTCATACTGGGACATGGCAAGGAAGGGGAGGTGAAAAAAGCAGGGAAAAGAAAGGGAGAGGGAAGATATGGAAGCAAAGATCAGGAAGGGTGATAGGAAAATAGAGGGAGAATACAAGTAGGGTGGGAGGATGCTTGGTTTATTGGATGGAAAGATGAGAGAGCAGATCAGAATACAAACAGAGATCGCTACGGGGGGAACGAGGATAGATAGATAGAAGCAGAAAGAGGGAAAGCGGGATCAAGCAAAGGAGTGAATATGTAGAAAACGAAGAGGAAGAAAAACAGAAAGGGGATGGGGCTGAATAGACAGACATAAAGACTGAAAATGGGTGGGCAAAAAGAGGGAGAAAGGCTTTGTAGAAGCAAATGGTTTGAGCTGATAAGACATGAAACACATCCCACTGGAGCCAAAAAGGCAGAAAAGACTTATGATGTTAGCCAGTTAGCTAGCCAGTGAAAAAGACAAGCACCCAACTGGACCGTCACCTAACTGTCCAGTCATTCATTTAGTCTGGCATCCGGAGGCTCAATCAGTTCAGCATTTAAAAAGCCAGACTGTCACATAACAAGTTAGCCAACCACAGCAACATTTAATCAGCCTGTGAGCCATTCTTTCAGACGGGCGCACGGGCACGCCAGGAAATCAGTTAGTCACAGCCTGTTTCAGCCAGTCACTTGGTCATTCACTTGTTTATTAATTAATTACTAAAATTTTCAAGATAATCATCTCTTCACCCGTATTTATGACCAGTGAGTCAGGACGATTATCTCAGCGTTTCTGCCACAAAAGGAGTCAGGCATCCAGGCAGTCGAACAGTGACCATCTGTTGGACATCGCATCAACCTGCAAGTTCACAACCAGCCTGTCACCATCTTGTCACTGATTCTGACTCATTTCACCAGGTTATGATCCAGCCAGCTACAACCATGTCCATCAGCAAATCAAAACAATCATCAGTCGGAGGCAATTCACTCTAGACCTGCTGACATTTTCATGATCAAGTATTTCCTCATCAGTTTATGTTGTCTCGTGGTTTCTACCATATTTTTTACTAAATGTCACATTACTCCTCAACCTGGCTCAAGTCAGTTTCTCATCTGCATCGACTCCCCTGATGTCTCATTATTCACACAGACCACGGTACAGAAGATTATTTTTTTTTATATCATTTGCAAAAATCCATCCATTACACTAAAGCAACAAATGTCACTGTTTAGATATAAGTCTTTTCTGACTGCAATGAACAAGGTAAAAACAGCAAAGATTGTCATGTTAGTAGTGAGGGCAAATGGCATTAGGCATAACTACTGATCCTCATCAGTTCACATCTTACATTTTTTACATTCAGACTGTTCAACATGTTTGCAAGTAAGACATGTAAGTTTACACATGTGCTGTATTTCTGATCCTTTAAGTCAGGGGTGTCAAACTCATTTTAGTTCAGAGTCCACATTCAGCCCAACATGATCTGAAGTGGGCAGGACCAGTAACATAATAACAGTGAAAAAAAGTTAAATTACATTATAAATTCTCTTGTTAGCATATAAAGCGTAGAATGGTTTAGGTCCAAAATACATCAGAGACCTTCTAGTCCAGTATGAACCATCCAGACCACTCAGGTGGTCTGGTGCAGGTCTGCTCTGTGTTCCAAAAGTCAGAACTAAACATGGAGAATCAGCGTTCAGTTTCTGCTCCATATATCTGGAACAAACTACCAGAAAATTTCAGGTCTGCTGACAGTCTGAGTTCTTTTAAGTCAAGGTTAAAGACTCACCTGTTCACTGCTGCCTTTGACTAAAAGGCTTTTTACTTTTTAAATTTTATATTATCCTTTGAAACTCTGCACTGCAACTCTTACTTTAATATGTGCGTGTTTTTATATTTGTGGGTTTTATGTGTTGTTTTCTTACTTGCTGTTTTTAATCACATTTTACATGTTTCTTTTATACTGTTTTAAATGTGTTTCTTTTTCCCTGTCGTATTTCAATGTCCTGTGTGAAGCACCTTGAATTGCCTTGTTGCTGAAATGTGCTATACAAATAAACTTTCCTTGCCTTGCCTATAAAAGTGTTTATATCTATAAAGAGTCCTTTATAATGTGGATAACATGAACAAACTGAAATTTCTTAAGAAAAATAAAATTTGACAATATTATGCCTCGGTTTATCATTTAGACATGCACATTACAATTTACATATTTCAGTGGATCTACAAATACAAAAAACACTTAGTAACAGGCAGAATATTGTTAAAATTCCATTTACGTCTCTTAAGACATTTCAGGTTGTTCGTATTTGTTCAGGTTCTTCACATTTTGTGTGAAAGGATAGTTCATAAATGTTAATTTTTTTTATGGAATTGTACTTTTTACACTGAAACAAAGAGAAAAATTAGGAGTTGTAATAATTTATAGGCTATTATGATGGGATTTTACTGGTCTGACCTATATTAGATCATACTGGTCTGTATGTGGAACCTGAACTAAAAAGATTTTAACACTATTTATTGTTAATATCTTCAGTGTCATTTTTGCATTTCACAAATTCATCCCGTGGGCCGGATTGGACCCTTAGGCGGGCCGGTTTTGGCCCACGGGCCACATGTTTGACACCTGTGCTTAAGTGAAGACCTCATCCTTTAGGGTAGCAAAAAGATTTTCACTTTTCAATAATATATTGGATTGTAATGTTTCCAGTGCCTGTGTATGGTGTTTTTAAGTGGAATGTGGGAGTATTTCTCCTACATTTCATTTCTAACAGTATATAATATCACCAACAGGAAGAAAACTCCAAGGCTCTCTCTTTAAGCATTAAAATGTCTTTATGCTCATGGCATGGTCATATATAGATCTTAAAAAATGTCAAAAAAGTCAAACACTTCTTGACTTCCTGATGAAGGCTTGAAGCAGAAACGCGTTGAGGTGTTTTTTAAGGTCTATACATGACCATGCCATGAGAATACAAGCGTTTTAACTCTTAAAGAGAGTGCCTTGGAGTTTACTTCCAGTCTATCATCTACTTTATAAATCCCTTATTCCAAAGAGCACTTTGAACAAACTCTTTTTTGGGTTCTAAAAGCATTCCTCCCATGATTTTTTGAATATAATATCACCGTTGAAATAATATTTTAAAAAAAGTCAAAACATGTGCGATTCAGTTTCTAACAAAAATAGAGAAAAAGTGTCTCACAGATCATCTTAATTTTACCCTTTAAGTTCAATGTAGTGCCTCAGAAACCCCAATGGAACTGAAACAGGAAAATTGACGGACTTGGCATGACTGAGTAGATTTACAAAGTGACAGAGTAGAAAGATGACGATGAAGGGCTGAGGTATCAAAGCTACTGCTACAAAGTGCACAACAGTCTGTGAATCCACTCTCCTCTCTTACTTTTTCTTGAAACAAAAAAAAAAAAAAAAATTGAAGAAGGCAAAAACAAAAGTACAAAGACTGTGCGTTCCTCAGGAGTGAAAAATGCAGATTAAAGATGATGGCAGTTTTAAGTGGTTGAAGGTCAAATCTTGACACAGACTCCCTCGAAGAACTTTCATCCAAATGTAAAGGAGATCATTTCCATTTTAGATTGAAATTATTGGTCTTCTTTGCCTCACTTCTGTGCTTTAGCAGAGCAATAAATTAAACAAACACACTTCGTCCATTGTTACAAAATAAAAAGATGATGCCCAGAGTTTTAGAGACACTCTGTCTATCAGTCTGTCGTCTGTGTTTCCCGAGGGTCTGCGACTTAGGCGAGTCTCTGTTGCTCTGTCTGCAGACCAGGCATCAGTGTCGCAGCAGAGGCTTCCTCATCATCAGAGGCTGTAAAGAGGAGGAGGTGGCTGAGCTAACATTAGCTAAGGTCTGCTGAGGTCACCATCCACAGAGAAATATGTGAAGGGGGTGGGGGTCATGGGGGTAAAAAACAAAAGGTGTGGGTGGGGGAATCAAGGGACGAGTTGAGATAAAGGAAGACAGACAATGACAAAGAGAAAGGGGGAGAGAGCAAAAGTATAGTGGCATTGGAAAATAATGAACAGACATGGATGGAGAGAAAAAAAAGGGAAAGAGCAAACTTCGAAAAAACAAACAGTAAAGCCAAACTTCTCATCTCTTTTACACACAAAATGGATAGAATTAGAAACGCCACAGGAACAACAACAGACTGTGATATATTGCAACAGTAATGGCATATTAACATAATAAACACATATTCATAATTTTGCCACAGAAAAACAACTTTTATTAATTTCTTTGTGTTGATGTTTTTGTATTTGCCTTGTCTTGGGCTTGGCTGGAGGCGCAGCACCACCGCCTGCACTGGGGTTTAATATATTGCCAGTTGACTGCATTTCTGGAGGTGCGTAGTCACAAGGGACATTTAGTCTGGCTGAATTCATTTTTCTGAACTGTTTCCTACAGCAGGTGTTGTTTTCCTCTGGTAACTACCACTATTGGCCACTGGAGGCACTCAAGACTTTCACTGAATTATCTAGACAATATCTTTGAAGAGTACCCCCTTTTAGACATTTGATTGCAATGATAAGTACAACTACAGATATTTTGGACATACTTATGCATATGGTGCATGAGGCAATGTGTCATGGTACAAAATTGCCCAAGCGTAAGCATCTGGGGCTTGTTTTATCTGTGGGCTGAAATTAGACTTTTGAGTTGCTTTCACTTGCATCATTTTGCATGCTTAATTGAATTAGACTGATTGCATTTACAGGAAGGGGATAGCCACCATAAAAAGGCTGCAGATGGGTGAAGTGAAATCAAATGTAAGCGCAGGATGTGCACAAATCCACCGATTAGTCCTCCTTTATCCTTGTTTGTAGAAGAAAGTGGAATAATTAAACTGGCTGTGAACTGGTGTCTATGTGAAAGCCATTAGAAGAGGCTGGACTGAGGTCACTTTTAAATGGGATCTGAGGTCAGTTTTAGATTTGCCTACTAATGAGATATTAGTGTAATCTTCCAGCTGGACAAGTGCCACTCCCTGCTGGCCATGCTCTGAGTGCTCTCTTCAACTCATACAGCTCATCCAGATTTTTCTTCTGCCTTTTAAAACTCATGACTCAAGCAATGCACTCAGCAAAAGAGAGGCAGAGAGGTAAGGTACTTCTGTTGTATCTTTACTGATACTGGATGCAAATAACTAAAGTTCTGGTCCACACTTCAACCTTTACATTTGTTTTTTATGTCTTATGCTTAAAGCAAAGCATAAACACAAACACGTATATTCTGTTGTACTAACATGCTTCCTCTTTCCTGTCCCTTTCCCTGTTCATGCATATAACATAAATATAAAACACTATGTGTGTTTCAATCTACCTCCTGCTATAGACGGTAATAACATGATACAGCAGAGAGTTGCATCAAGGTTTTGTTGTGGAATTAGACTGACAAATTATTGGTGTTATAGCTTCTCCTAAACCTCTAACAGCACCCAATGAACCCCTAAAGACGAATAGAAGTATTCAGAGGGTACATTACCATGATGGTTGTCACAACTACTGTGCGGTTCTCCATCGCTGAGCTGTCATTAGACAGAGCATTTTCATTCTGGACCAACACGAGCTTGTCTATATCATTCCAGTAGCCAATCTGAAAGAAACAGAAGATTAAAAAATGATAAAATGAGACAAAATAAACAAATAAAATCTGAACATTAGAAGAATTCAAAATCTCTCAATCAGTTGTCTTTTTAACACAATTCACCGTCAAGAATGACATTTTAAAGAAAACCTCAAAAGTACAAATAAAATGCAGACAGGAAAGAAAGAGAACCTATGTGAGATGGAAAAAAATGGAAAAAAAAAAAGAGTCAACAGAATGAGCTCACTCCAGCAAATTTCCCATTGGAACTGTAGAAGATATTAAGAGATATTGAGTATGAGCCAAGAACTTTCAATAAACACACATCGCTGTCAAAGGAACACTTGAAAAGCTGGTGTTAGCATGGTGATATTTCTTTATTATACTGCAGGTGCTACATGCCTTTTGGCAGTAAAGAGAAATTATGAGTACTTTCAACCTGCCTTGTGTCATTATGGAGAAGGATTATGTTCAAACTACAGTATCCCTTTTTTGTAATCACAGTTTTCAGACTCCGCTGCACTTTTCTGAAGGCTTTTATAACTGCAATAAGACATTCCTTAAATAATATATATGATGATAAAGATGTATTCTGGAATTAACTTAACATTCAATAATCATGCATGAGGGATAAAAACAGAAAAAAAAAACATGGCATGTTCATCTACAGACAACAATAGTAGGCCTGTGTGCCAATGCCAGGACATTTTGTGCCTATTTGTCAGTTCATCAAACATGAAAAAATTAACCTTCACATGAATTATATTGTCGCTCTGGCATTCAACAGTACATTTTATTCCCACAGCCAAACTTCTGCCATGGACTACTTGTGATGTAAAGTGTTAGTCTGTAATACTATTCTGCAAAATATATCACAAAAATTAAGCCAGTTAACATCACAGTTTCTATGTGGCCTTCATTCATTTATGAAAATCATAAAAAGGATCTACCTTGCGTGGTCCGTTACTCTTCAGTTCAAACACGTCCATGGTGTAGTTGACCCTTCGACCATAATGATCAAACTGAATGTTCCCCGTCAGGCCTTGAATTCGCACCTTGTTAAAATGACAAAGACATTTTTCTCAAAAAGCCAGAAAAAATAGGTCCAGAAATAAAAATGTTATGTCAGACATTCTGGAAATTACATGTGTGTTTGGTTGAAGCCTAAATCATATTAAATGCATGTATTTCCTTGTCAAATAAATAATTCTTGATAATAATTCCTTGTTTATTGTATAAGTCTGAAACAATTATTCTTTATATACATTTACTGATATTCTTCTTCTGTGTCTTGTGTTGCCTTGTGCTGTACTTTAAGCAGACGTACGTAAATTTAAACTCATCCTAACCTGCTTGAGTGCTCGTTCCATGTCTATTCCTTGATTCCAGGGAGCAGCCGGGTTCGCCAAACAGTCACCAGCGTTGCCGCGACGACTGATATCGATTTTCTGACGACGAAGAGTGCGGAAGGCTTCAGCCATCACTAGGACGCCATCATAGGTAAGGGAAGAGGTATACTGAAGAATGCAAGAAAAGGTAGAAAAAAAAGGGAAAGTGATTAAAATGTATGCTTTTATTTTCCATTATCCTCCAGCGAGAAGTAAATAAAACTTTATTTCAAGTGTATAGTTTGAAATACAATGAATATATAACAGTGCCAATCAGGAAATTTCAGCTACTTTCAAAAGTAGTTCCGCATTTCTCCACAGAGCAGATTTTATCATGATTATAATAAATGTATAAAGAGGAAGGTTCTGGCACAACTTCACTTACAGTTGTGGAAAAAAATTATTAGACCACCCTTGTTTTATTCAATTTCTTGTTCATTCTAATGCCTGGTACAACTAAAGGTACATTTGTTTGGACAAATATAATGATAACAACAAAAATAGCTCATAAGAGTTTAATTTCAGAGCTGATATCGAGACATTTTCCATGTTTTCTTGATAATAACCAAAATGACTTAAGTTCTTACATCAACAGCTATGGCATTGTACTGCCAAAAACAGTGCTTTTAGACATTCCATGTTTTCTTTTCTGTTTTAGTCACATGATACACACAGGAGTTAGTACTTGATTGCATAACCATTGTTTTTGATGACTTTTAATGGTCTAATATTTTTGTCCATGACTGTACTTCCAAGGTGCACGGAAAAGGATATAAAAGTAATGAAGTAGGTCAAGTATTACTTGTATTATAGAACAACTTTATTATGCTAGTCCAATGTGTTTTGACTTGTGGTCTTCATTGGGCTCATCAGAGAATACGCAACCAGCTGTATTGAAAAAAACAACAACAACAAAAAAACAAAACAAATTATAACACCATTAAAAAATGGGCTAGGACGCGACCACTCCCGTACATCCACACACTGATTGACCAATGGGGGGAATAGAAGATCTACTTTATTGAGTTTTAGTGGTCTAATTTTATGTAATCTAGATTCTGGTTGCAGGTTTCGTTGAACATCTTAAACCAACCTATCCAGTATGCAAACGGTTTGAACACAGCTTTAATCTATCTCACCACTGTGACTTTTATTTGACTTCCACAGTTAGCACCAATGAACATCAATCAACACCACAGTAAATGTAACATCACTGTAAAAGTGCCACTTTTAGACAGGCTTATAGTTTTCAAATACAGTCTTGCACTGAATCTTAACGCTATTAAAATGACATGAAATCCAGCATAAATCATTTTGTAAACCTGTTCATTAAATCCACCCTGCCAGGAAAATCCCCTTAATGGTTAAATCCTAGGATTTCAGAATGTTGAGTTATATTCCGAAGCAGGACGCATCACTTTTGAAGAAACAGTGAAGTAAAATAAAGGATAAGAGATGATCTACTCTCTGATGTAATGCCTTAAATGTAGTAGAGATCTTGACAGACTGTTTGACAAATTCATTACAGGTAAGACACAGCGCAGCAGGAAACAGCAACTCACTCATACACACACACTTACACAGCAGAAACGCCCCCACACAGCTCACACACAGACCCACACAGTGCCACACAGATAGAGGCAGTCAAACACACAGCAGGCTGCTTTCACATCACGGCAGAGACAAGCAGAGAGATGAAAATGGGAGGAAAGAAGGAAGTCAGCTGAGAAACTCTCTACGCCTCTGCAGGTAGTTTTCTCTCTTACTGACATCTCTTGATTTGTATCCTACAAGGCATGTTTTGGAAGACTTTCCAACCATGTCATCCCCCTTTCATCTCCCTTCTTTGAAACTAAAGAAGCCTTTAGGCATGGGACTGACAGATGATGGCTATAAAATTTAAATCCAGGTGAAAAAACAACTAAACTGAGCCAACTAAGCATACCATTTTCAGATTTTTGTCAGGGGCAGGACAGATATACCTCTGAGGCACAAAGACAATCGAAACTGATCCTGAAACTATTATTAAGAAAAAATCATTACAGCTTAGTTTTACTTTAATTCTTTTCTCTGTAAATGTGGAACATTTTAAATATGTAAACACTGATTTTATCATCCTTTTAGAGAATGTTGAACAGCACAGTACAAGCCCAAGGATAAAATGGCCAAACATGGGCAACAATGACTGTCTTGTCTTTAATATGTAAGCTTTGCAAAAACAAAATAATATGAAATATTTTCCAAATGTTGAAAGATTGGTAAAAGCAGCCCACTGCCTGATGAATATGCTAACACATACCTTATAAACTTGGTATAATGAAAAGTGTGTGAGAAAAATGAGATGGACAGAGCCCAAAAGGCCTGGAATTCATCATATGCATTCTGAGTTTAGAGAAAGTTAATGTATTACTTCACCAGGTCACTGATCATTTTCATTACATTTCAACAAAATCTCCAGACACATGAGAGCTCATTTCAAGGCACACCAAGTGAAAATCACTGGGTTAAGAGATTTTGATTGATGGCCAAAAGCAGCTAGCTCAAAATCCAGTCTACAGTATAAAAGGGACAAGTCCCAGCGGTGTTTTTCACTCTGCACATTATTAGACCCGAGTTCTACTTGGCCTGAGGCTACGAGTTGGCCCAAGGCTAACTGAGCTTCATTTTTACACAGCATCAATTAGCCTAGAGCAATTTGGAGGCATCTGTTGTCACTAGAGATAGCTCATTTTCTGTCATTGTGTTATATCATTAAAGAACTGCATTTTTCTTTTTCCAGAGAGGTGCAGTAAAACATAATTTTAGCTATTATATTTATTATATTATTAGGAGAAGCTTTGGATGAAGCTTTTTTTCTCTCATTTTATTTTTGTTTTTTTTCTACGCACTTTGTACAGGTATCTATACCGATAGGTAAGTCAAAGCATTGGCCTCTTTTTTTGTTTGTTTGTTGAAAAACCAATAAAAATTGAAGTAAAAAAAAAAAAAAAAAAAAAAAGAGAAGCTTTGGATGTATCTAATGGAAATATAAAAAACACCTTGCAGGTGAGGACATTGGGAATGCTGACAGTTGTGCTTCAATTTTGAATTCACTTTTCCTATCAGTAATGCGTATGCATAAAGAAAGATCCATTAATAAATTAGACTGCTGAGGACGACTGATGCAGCCAGTATGCACTGATGAGAATTCATCAGGTGAATCTAAGACCAATGATTAGCTAATTAGCAGCGATCTGTGAGTGAAAAATGGCATGACAATAATAAGAGAATATGACCATCAATTTATATTTGCACCGCTAGAAAGCTAATACATAGTGTTATCTTTTAATAGTCCCTACATGGTGTGTGTTTGTATGTGTGTGTCTGTACAGGAGGGTGATTGGAAGCATGTGTATGTGAGTGAGAGTGAAGAACAGAGCTGCAGTATTATGTATTTTTAATGGGTAGGTGGACATATTTCCAGTTAATATATGCACAATCCAAATGCATTTGGCTTCAGGTCAGTATCAGGTCAATAGGGGTGTGCTGAGGGAGGAGAGAGCGACAAAGACAGAGAAAGGAAAGGGGGAGTGAAGAAGAAGAAGTAGAGGTATACTAATGCGACCTAGAAAAGGTAGATAATAGACACAGAGGGTGGTAAATGGAGATATCATGACTGTGAATCATAATGGAATTTATCAGGTCAATTACAGTTGATCAGTTAATTCACCTCTTCCACACACGGCAGCTCACACTCTAATTGCCTGGATCAAGTCACACTCTGAACTGTTAAAACTGAGAACATCACAGGTCCGACCCCTAATAGTAATACGACCACTATTTTCTCTCTTCAGTGAGGAAACGGACTCGAGAGGGACCCATGGGACGTCATCTCTGGAAAACGGTCTATTACAGTCCCATGTTGAGTTACGCTAACATTAACACCTATTATGTATTTGAGTTTTAAAGATAGTTTAAAGACAGGTATAATTTATTGTCAGCATCAGACAATGGAAATACGTAAATAGAAAGACTACACAACACACAGTCATGGAGGTGACATCAACAACTGTCTCTCTCAGTGGTGTATTCAGGGTTGCTGATGTCATTGCAGCTTCAACACGACCGAACTTGTAGTGATTTTCATTTCTTTTTATATTCTTTCATCTCACTTTTGAAGAACAAAGTGAAATATACTGAAGGAATGTTTCACTGACCTGTTTCACATAAAATGAGTTGTTACTTTACTATCTTTACAACAAATTATGACTTCGTTGACTAATGTATTTATTAGGGCTGTCAAAATGAACGCATTAATGTGGATTAATCCATCATTATGATTAATCAGATTAAAAATTTTAACGCAATTAACCCATCTGCAGCATAAAATGACTCTGAACGTCTCTGCCAATGCCTTTGGGTCAGTTTGTAAAAGTAGAGTTACCATCGTGCATGTGCAAATGGGCAGTTGATCGGGTAGTGACAGGCAGCAGAACCAACCCATAAAGATGGAAGACACTAAACAGTACGTGGGATCGGGCCATTGACATGCTTCAAGCTGGATGGAGCAGACGGGCCATAGCCAGGGTGTTTGGAGTCCACCACTCTACCATTGTATGCCTTGCTGAGGGTTACCACACCACCAGCTACTCCAACGATTGTCCCAGATCTGGTCGACCGCGTGTTACAACCGCTGCACAGGACCATCCTAACTGGCTGTCACATCTCCGTGACAGGTCTCGGCCGGCAATGGCCCAATCTCTCTCCAGTTGCAGTAGTCGTGGCATTGTGGACAAATGTGTTTTTGCTCCATTTTGGTGTCTTTTTATAGGGAACGGTTGTGCACAATTGAGGAGAGGTCCAATTCAACTGTGAGTTTCACTCATGAGCAGACATGGGTGTGGAATACAGAAATACAGTTCTTATTGCTAATCAAAATCAATCAACCGGAACCAGGAAAACAATCATTTCATTTTGACTCAGAATAGTACTGAACTCATTGTAGTTTCCAATTTTGCAGTAACTGTCATTTCTGAAAAAATCGAGAAAATGAAAGTGGTGTTTCTTTTTTCCTTGAGTATATATTCCCTTCTTTCTTGAGTCTGTTTTGCTCATTCAAAATGAAATGCAGTTAATATAGATTAAAAATGAATGATATTCAATTGTGATTAATCAAAATTAATCCACAGCAACCCTGCAATTAATGCGATTTAAAAATGTAATCATTTGACAGCACTAATATTTATCTATTAAACTGACAGTTGTGTAAATGGTGACACAATTAGTTAACAAATTATGTCCCATGGGGCAACAGGAGGGGCAGGACTCACATAATCAGGTTGAGAGTCATAAACATTATTGAAGCACTGTATTCCAGATAGCCAATAAAACAAATGTAATGGTCAAAGTTGTGATATTTACATCGGTTGTACCACCAGCTAACATTCACATCAGTTGTGGGTAAAATAATTAACAAAAGTAGTAAAATATCCTTTAATCTATCATTTACTTTTCTTTCAGTTTCTTTACATGAGATTGATTTGTACAGAAACTATGCAAAACCAGTCTTTTTAAACTGTTAGTTTCTACTGCATCCACATTACCTGAAGGAAATGAAAGCTTCCATTGTGGTTGACTGTTTGAGATTCTCTATTTGCATATAGAGCAGATAAATGAAATCTGATGAAGAGTAATCATCTCAGATGCATGTGGAGATGCATTCTAATGTCAGGTGTGAACAGATTTACATAGAGCTGTCCACTCGTCATCAGGAAAATTCATTTTAAAGCCAGATCTAAAGGATGGTTTCTTGAAGACCTTTGTTCAGCTGTGATTGTAAATTCCAGATATTAAACCAGAGCAGAGCAAGACCCCCTCGGCCTGAAAAACTGTTGAAATTGCAGTGCAGAGTCTTTCTCGAACCGTCACAGTTTTAAAGTACCTTTCATTGACATAAAAGCATAGTGATGGGAATTCCACCTCTTTTTGGGGAGCTGGTTCTTTCGGCTCGGACACACAAACACCACCACACATATTCACTAATCACATGCTGCTTTAACAGAGAAAAGTGCCAGCTGTTATCGTTCACAAGAGGCAGATCATTCACAACCAAACCATCACTAAAAAGCCTATTCTTCCTCCTGGGCTTTTCCTGGTGCTTTCAAGTGACCAGTCCAGACAGATTGGGGTCCCAAACCAACTTACTGACAGGGTCTCGTCCCGGTCTGATTCACTGAGCCAGGACTCTGTGAACTAGTGATGTGCAGATCGATACTGAAATATCGATATCTCCGATATCAGATCTTTACACTCTAGAATCAATTCACAAATCAAAATATCAATACTTAAGTCATTTGAGGTAATATATATCAGGAACACAGTAGGAAGTAGCTCAACTATTGGGATCTTGTCCAAATGATATGCAGTTGGTGGGAAATACTTCTTCTTCCGCCTGGGTAAGTGTGTACTGTACTAAAAACGGAACAGACTAAAGGGGAAAACAGTAAATATGCTACTGCTCCATAACAAAAACATGTGAATGAGGGAAAATGTCAGTGTTGGATGCTTTTGTTGAAGTGTTGCATATTCAGTATTTTCATGTTTCTTCATGTTAACACATTCATGTAACGTGAATTAATATGCAAGTTTTCATAATTATAATAGTTCTTAATAATTACACAATAATTACTCTCATGTATTCTTTATGAAGTTGTAATTTGAAATATGCTTTTTTTGTTTTAGATTTTCCAGACATTAAGTATTTTGTTCAAATTATCTGTATCAGATCGTATCACCAATACCAGCCTGAATTTTACTCGTATTGGATCGGAAAGAAAATCTGTGGTGTTGAATATCACTAATGTGGACGGCAGTAGATAAGATTCTCCTGTTCTTCAAAATCCACACCAAACCGCTGAGTTGACTGCTGGGCTGCACACAGTGGAGTGCCCCTTCCTGTATTATGTTATGGTGTTTTCAGACATTTCACCTTGGAAAAGTAGATCACAAAAAAAGGTCTAGGTCACCCATTTCAGAACTTGTCCAAGCTCTTTACATAATGTATGTAAGTATAGTAAAAAATGTAAGGTTCCAGAGTTAGAATGTTTACAAGATGTGCCACAGATGGACAGACGGACCGACAGACATGCTGACCACAACACCCCCTTCGGCGGGCCGAGGGGGTAAAAACACAAATTGCTCACGAATATCGTGTAAATAGTTTGATACAGGAAAAGCATGTTAATACCTTAGGGGGGCTTTCAGATCCAGGGTACTCTCTCTGATCCAGTTTATTCCAGCGCTGCATCAGTTTAATGACAATTGGTTTACTGAAGTCCACCAGCTGGAATCCAGTCACGTTGGCCCCTCCATGCATGAACCTCTCCAAAGATATGTCCTTAAACCCCTAATGAATGAATGAAACACAAAAAGGAGAAATGGGCCACAGAACCTTTTGACAAATAAGTGTGCACCGCTGCTGCTCATCCTCACTCCATATGCTCCTACAGTATTCCAGATTATTTATACCCCTACTTAACATGGAGTGGTTTCCAGGGGTACGAGTGTGACTTGATGCAGAGTGACACTTAATGGTAAAGTGGTCGTGGAGTGGAACCCATCTGGGCTGGGGCTAAAGACAAAGCTAGAAAGTAAAGACATGTGAGGGTTATCCTGGGTTGATGGATGCTAATTGCTAACAGTTCCCAGAGCTCCATGGCACCTTTTAAAGCATCAGGGAGAGAACTGCTGAGCAACAAGGTTTCAGGTTGAAGCCATAATTCATTTACTAACATGGATTTGAGCAGCTTCTGTGAGTTTGATGAAAGACATAATAATACACAAATTCTAAAATAAAAGTACACTTCCTTTCTGTCTTTTTCATCTGTTGTAAATGGGTACTTCTATGAAACTAGTCCCTAAAAACAGGACAGAGGGGCTAAAAATTCAAACCACATGTAGACTAATGTTATGAAGCAAGTTTGGAAGCACTTTGGGTCTGAGATAAAATAGAAACTATTTTTCAGATAAAACACATTTTTATATTTTTTTTAAATATTATTTTTTATACAAAAATTTACATGTAACATGGTAAAAAGGACACGAAAATTACAAACTACTATATCTTTGAATATCTTTTTAGTCTCTCAGGTATATTTTGGGAATTGAACCAATTATTCAAGGCAGAGTGTTTCACAAAAATGACCACTGTTGCAAAATTACTCAGGATTTATTTGTGTTTAAATGGGCAGGTTCCACATGTAACGTGAGTGGACACGATGGGTTACATGTGAAACCTGGAATGAAACTGAGATTCCTGAAAAACCTGCATGTCTGGATTAGAAAAACCACTGGGATCATCCAATTTAACACAGTGTCTTTATTTATAGCGGTATATAAGACCATTTACAGCCATGTTTTCCAGATCAAATGCACTGACACCTAGGTAGCTTTTCCTGTCCCAGTTTTGGTCCTATTTTTGGCCCTAATATTTTATTAAAAATTCATTAATGTTGGGATGGCTCAGAGCAAGAGTATATTTTTTTGCATTTATCTGAGGTCATCATTAGGTACATCCTGGGGGGGAAATATGTCTAAATTTCTCTTTTATTATTGGGTCTAAAAAGTGCCAGGTACCAAAATGAACACAGTTTCATAGAAGCACCCAAATACTAAAACATCAGTGTGGGATTTCCACATAAGCTTGTTTTTTCTCTGTTCAAAACGTGACAACTCACTGGAATTACATGATGAAGTAGGGACTGCTAAGAGTTAAAATGTATACATATTGATTATGTGCCATCGTAGGTTGCAGTTTTTCCAAGTTTCATTATGATGATTAGGTGCCTGTTTGCAAAACAACTTTCATGCAGTCTGGAGCGTTAATATGGACTAGGTTATTAAAACAGACATTACACCAACTGTTGAGCAAATGGGTTTCAGTCTAAAATAACAGCCACTGGCCATGCCATTAAGAGTTCTTACCAGATTTGCTATGATGTAATGGTAACCTTTTACATGTTTCCCCACGCTGACAGCCTGAAGAAAGAAACACAGGGAGAGAGAACATTATGCAGTTATATTAAACCGACAAACAAATCAGCACAACACATGAGTGAAGGATTACAGCCATGAATATAACTGACATAGAAATTAAAGGTGGAGTCATCAAGATTTAGTAACGAGGAGAAAGGATTCAAACTATCAGATGATGAAGGTATGCTCTTCCCTGTTTATCTCCATCTGAGTCTTCTTCAAAAGTCCATGTGATTATTACTTTTCTAATGTTGATAATCATCATAGTGACCTTTAATGGTGGAATTAGGACACATTCATACCATAGACTGTTCACCAATCTGCCATTAACCATTAACTATTTCATTCTTTAAACTGTATGATTGATGACACCCTGTATAACTCATTACCTGACATTTGGATCATACATCTGTGGTTCCTCAACATGTTATCAGAGTAGTCTTTCTTCAGAATAATTTGTCTTCTGTCTTGTTTTAGTCTAGACCAGAGGTGTCAAACATGCAGTCCGGGGGCCAAATCCAGCCCACCAAAGGGTCCAGTCTGGCCCGTGGGATGAAATTTTGAAAAACTGCAAAAATTACACTGAAGAGATTAATCATTTTAGTTCAGGTTCCACATACAGACCAATTTAATCTCAAGTGGGTCAGATCAGTAAAATACTATCATAATAACCTATAAATACTCACAACTCCAAATTTTTCTCTTTGTAAATGTAAACATTTTCATGTCATTTCACTGTATTTACACTAAAAAACGTGAATAACCTGAACAAATATGAACATTTGAAGTGCAAGTTTACCAATATTCTGCCTGTTATTAAATGTTCTGTGTATTTGTAGATCCACTGTGATCTGTAAGTTGTATTATACATGTGTAAATGATAAACTGAGACACAAAATTGTTAAAATTGCACTTAGTTTTCTTAAGAAATTTCAGTTTGTTTATGTTATTCACATTTTAAAGGATAGTTGGTAGATGTAAACATTTTCATCACATAGTTTAACTTTTTTCACTCTAAAACAAAGAGGAAAATTTGGAGTTGATATTATTTATATATTATTATGTTATTATTTCACTAGTCCTGCCCACTTCAGATCAAATTTGGCTTAATGTGGCCCCTGAACTAAAATGAGTTTGACACCCCTGGTCTAGACATTTGTTTCTTACGGCTGTTAGGGAGGGTCCTGTTTTTCCTCTTACTCTTGTGTTCTTTGTCTACGGCAGAAATCTTAGTTGTTTGTATTGGTACTGACCAATTTGCTAAAGCATTAATAAAAGGATAAAACTAAGCTCTGGGTTTGACATCCTTTATTCAGATTTCCACCGTATAACCATGGTCAATTGCATATTTCCACTGACAGAAATCACTATTCGGGTGTTACTGATACTAATATTGTATTTATATGCATGTATCTGGCAGGTTTTGAGATTCTACTTAAACCTGACATGTTGTATATATACAGCTGAAAGGAAACATGCCACATTTTTTAACAAAAACAGAGTGTATGAGCCTAATTAATAGATTTTACGCAAATTGTCTATCACCCAAATGTATCCGAAGCTGTATAGTGCCACAGACAGACACACACGCCACACACACATAGTGCAGCTGGCAGGGGCAGACAAACAGAGCAGTCTCTGTCTCATAGCAGGGATGTTAGCCAATGCCAGCACTGCAGAGCCCACTGTGATGGGAGTGTGTGTTTAGGTCTCAGAATACACTGATGTGAATGTACGCGTGTCTGTTTGCTGTTCACTCAAGGCAGAAGCCAATTAAGAAGCAATCTATCTGCCTGTGTGTCTGAACCTTATAGAAGAGTGTATTAAAGTTTGGTATTTGTTCTGTCGTTAGCTTGTTGAGGAGTTTGCATTATTTTTTCATACATCTGGTGTTTGGGGTTTGGACTTTGCGTGTGTGTGCATGTGTGTTACATGTCATTGAGTTTGACAGATGTGCAGATAGAAGCTCTGATGCGATGACAGGTGGCAGAACCAATGGGATGTTACATTGAAACCAGAGTCAAAGGGCACACACACACACAGACACACACAGATCTGTGCCACCTGTCAAAGCCCAAGTCTCAACCTCCAAGCAAGACAGAAAATCTAATGAACTTAGACAAGCATATGGTACCAGAGCGTGGGCCTTCATAAAGTATTTTTGCATTTGTCTATGTGCTCAAATTCTGTATTACAGTGAGCTGGATGGTGTGTTTATAATGTAGGATGGAGCTGAAGGAAAGTCACATTTTTCACTCCAAATTATGAACTTCAGGGAAAAACTCAAGGATTTTTTTTTCTCCCTAGATGCCAGAAATCATAAGGAGTTGTGTTTCAGACAAAATAACAGAGCAAACATGAATCGCAATCAGTCGATGCAGTTTTCTCATTTGCACAGTTATTGCCAAAAAAGTGTCTTATTAGGTGACAGTGACATTGACCTTTGACTAACAAGATCTAATCTATTCATCCTTGAGTCCAAGTGAATGTTTGTGCCAAATTAAGGAAAGAAAAAAAGAAACTCTCCAAGTATTCACCACCAAAATATTATAAGTTCACCAAATTTGAAGGAAATCAACAAGGTGCTGTTGAGATTCATAAGAATGAGTAGGCATGAGGTCACAGTAGCTCTGACCTTAGAAATAATAAAGTGTATGACATCTGTAAATCACCTACTGGCACATTATTCCACATTAAGAGGTGAATTAAAAGTTAATTATAACTTTATATGAGCACCCATCTGTCAGAGATCATAAAATACAGCAGTACATTATACTATATAACAGACAGCTGTTATACATGTGAGATTTAACCGACGTCTACTTAAAATAACGACTCTGAGGTCAGGATGTCACATGTTGGTAACTGCCTGTTGCCTCGACTCCTCTGTCCTCAAAGCTTTACTAATATAATTTTTTATTTTTTAACAGAGGTGATTATATCGAGTCATTAACCCATAAAGACCCAACGTGACTTTCGTGGTAGTTCCCAAATGTTTTTTTCTCTCTATTTAACCTTTCTTAAGTGATTTATCACTATTTACTGTAAAATTATCCTCTGTATTTTGTGAATTGTCAGTGAAAATCAAGTGTTTTCTTAAATTTAATTCACTGATCATGTAGAATGTTCATAAAAGCTCAGATTAAAGTTGAAGTTTATTATATCTGAAACAGAGAAAATTGAAGAAAAATTGACTTTTTCAGCATGATATCAGTAAACTAAGTGTCTGCATCCATTGTCATTAATCCAACTCCATGGGTTTTACTGGTGAATCGATGTTGTAGAAGATGACGGTGTTTCCATGTTCACTACGGAGCCTCTAAACGTCCAAATGGGTCATATCTGATCACCATGAAAAGATGACAAAATGCATTTTACACCAATTATTTACATGTATTGATAGGAGTAGTGGATATTAGTAGGTAATAGGCAGTTTAGAATAGTAGATGATTTTGGTCAACAGTGGATGTTTGGGTCTCTATGGGTTAAGAATACCCCTCATTATGCTAAAACCAGCCAAAAAAAAACTGGCAGAACACACTGCACTAGTGTGTGATTTTAGACAGCATGTCAGCATTACACATTAGGAGGTGTGACAATGTCTGTATCTTAAAATTCATCTTAAGCAGGCAATACCCCCACAGTGTGTCTATATTTTTTATACAGACGGCCGAGGCGGAATAAATATGCAACATTCCAGCTTTGAAGAGGCTGTGTAAAAGCAGCTACTGACTCCAACTGTTATACAATTATCTTAGAAGGTAAATTAAATAGCAAACACAACAAAATCACAACATATTCATTTGTGTCTTAGTCATTGATTGTTCCTGCTGTGTTTGTCAATTACAGTATCTGTCCCACATTTAAAGTATAGTATGGCATTCGTTAAAGAGGTTCCACACTATCGATTTAAGGGGGACATTGTGTACCAAAACACACTCATCGATTTTAAATAAATAAATAAATAAATAAATAAATAAATTTTATATATATATATATATATATATATATATATATATGCTTAAGTCTGAAACTCATTGTTGACATGTAACTTTATCATGGTATTATACAATTTTCTCCTTAACTAAAACTCAGATGTAACACTGTTTCTTATAATCTTCACATGTTGCTGTATCAGCTGATAGGTTACATTATAGCTCTGTTAGAAATCACTTTGAACGGTTTGTATTGTCAATATGTGAACTACAGATCTGTTTGGAATCATCTAAACAAGGTAAGTACTGTCACCATGGATCAACAAATGGTGAACTTAGCAAACTCAAAAACATAGCATAGTAAATTTATACTTTTATAAGGTTCATAATGAAACTGACCAATGTAGAAAAAATGTTGTGATTTCAGTATCATTTTTTTTATTTATTTATTTTTTTACATACGGCCAGAAATAATAGTTAGAAATTCAACGCATGCCTCCTTTAACCCTTTTTATCAAGCAAGTGACTATTTTTGGTACTTTCCACAAACATTAAATATGGGGCCAATCCCATGCCTCAGTGATGTCAAGGAGTGTAATGGTTTTTTATTATAACACTATTCAGTGATTCAGAGAGATTTTATAGAAATTTAGAAGCTGTAGTCATTTTATTGCATGTGTTCACTTTTTAGCAAATGTTGCTTGAATGCTTTATGGCAAGAGGAGGTAGATGATGAAGTCCAATAACATACTAAGGTTGAAATTTGGAATTTCAGAGTATTTCAATGAGTGCCCTATGAAGGGTTAAAGCAGTATCAAAGGGAACCCATACTGTTATTTTACTTAAAAATAAGTTATGTTGTAAGTTATGATGAAATGGCATGCACGTACTAACTCCAGTACAAGTGCATTCTTATCATACTGTGGATGCTTGACACAAAGATATTCATATTACCTGTTCTAGTATGTTCTGTAGTCTCTCAGGCTCCAGGTCAATGACATATTTTCTCTCCTGGCGTCGGTCCAGGTCTTCCAGTAGTCGGCGATATGCTGCCTCATTGAAACTCTCCACACAAATGGCACTCACCTGGGTTAACACGCAAGAAAATACATGAATGCAAAAGACATACATGAATAAGCACATACACACAAATTACATGTGAATATATAATGGTGCTAATTAAAAATAAATGTAGGTTTATATTATGTGTTGTCATGTGAGTTACATATTGTGCATGTGCACTGCATGATGTCATGAGTGTTATTGTGTGTGTGTGTTTATTTGGCCTGTGTCCAGGAATATGTGTTGCCTGACCTGCCAACCGTTCTGCCCTGCTCTTTCCATAATTGCCTGCAGTATTGCATAACCTAGACAACAGAGAGAAAGAGAAAGAAAAAAAGGCAAAACATTTTACCAGACAGAAGGTGCACTTGAGACATTGTGTAATGATATTTTGCAGAATTGCAGGAAATGTTTAAACCCAAAAACCTACACCAGCATTTACAAAAATTACTCTTAGCACAATGTATCTGCACAAAAAGCTGAAATCAGCAAAGTGATACAAGGTGAAGTGTATATACCAGCAGGCTCTACTGAGGGTCATCTGACCATCTCATTTACCAGACCAATACCTTAATGTCCTATCATCCAAAGTGCACACACCTCTCTTGAATGTCCCAATTGCAACCAACCAATATTTGGTAAGCTATACACAAAAACTACTTTACCAAAAGAAAGGATTATAAAATAAAACAGCAGGGAGTGTTAGACATTCAGCACGACACTGTTAATAATGACATTTTATTGAAATTAAAAGTCATTGTTTTATTTTGGTAGTGAACTTCAACTTCACTTGTGACTCATCTGAGAGTGCACCATGGGTGATGAATTTATGTAGGATGAAAAAAAAAATGATGGAGCGGCATTCAAATGTACGGGTCAGAATAATTTGTATATTTGGAGATGTATTAAATTTATTGGTTTGGGGTTACCTTCATATTAAAGAGGGAATCATTGGTCATTAGTGGATGAATTGTGGACAAATTGTGATCAACTTAACACATTTATTCAGTGCACTGAATACAGGTACTCAGAAATTGAAAGTGTCATCATTCAATACTGGGTGTGTCCACCTCTGGTTCCAAACAAGCAGTGCAGCAACGACTCATGGAACGAAGTCTCATGATCCTGTCCTGAGGGATCTGAGCCTGTCTCATGTTCTCTGGCATTCAGATGACTGATTATACTGCGATGACAGCACAGACCTTCTCGTAATATGCCAATGGTACGTTCTCTCTGTTGTATCGTAAGTCGTGGCATTTTGAGCTGCAAAAACATTTCAGCATTTTCTTTGCTCCCCTTTATATAGATTATTGACCACACCTAAAGTTACCAGTCAAGCGTGACTCTGTACAAGAGATTTGACTCAATGTCCGATATTAAAAGATTAGTCCAAACGCAGACATTGCGCTCATCGGGAATAAAAAAAAAAATACGGCTGTTAACTGTGTTACTCATCTCATGAGCAACATATACAAAAAAGGCACCTGAGCAAATCATCTTCTGGAAATTACATCACATGTTTGGACCATACGTTTTATTGGCGTTAAGTATACTTTGGTTAAATGCGTTAAATTAATCAACTCATTATATATTTGCTCTGTTAGTTCAGTTGGTCCAATTACTTTATTTTGATTTTGTGAAACTTCAGAATAAGAGAGTCAGCTTTTATTCATTTTATCATATTTTAAGAGGTTAAAAATGCTTCCAGAAACTGGCATAACAACATCAGCTCATAGTCATTATTGGGAGTCAACAGTATGCAGATCTATGACTGCATCTCAAAAAGGCAGCCAACATCTAACGTGGATATTTTGAAACTTCACCAGAAAGTGAATGCTTAGATGTAAATAGGCCTTTGACAAACCTCCAGAATGGTAACAACATGGATTAAGGCCAACAAAGCAAACATTTTGGAGCAGCATCACACAGCCCTGACCTTAGAAAGCCCATAAAGCTGGCTCAGGTGCACAAGTTCTGCAGGAGTAATGGGATAAAAGTCCTGCAGAGTTTATGTAGACGCTTGTGGAAGGTTGCCCAAAGCATTTCAGGTTACACAGTTTAAAAGCAATGGCACCAAAAATATTTTAAAAAATGTAGAAATGTAGAACTTTCACATCTTCAATAGGGCTGAAACTAAAGCTGATGATTCATTGACAAATAATCATGATTAATGATTTGCCTCTTTACATTCACTTTATGCTACTAATATAGTATAAATAAAACAAAAACTTTTAGGCTTTACATCAAAAGTCCACAGGGCAAATTTCCCATTAAAAATATACACTAATCCTATTACTGAAATGTGAGAAGAAGAACTTCTAGCTTTGAGATAAAGGGGGCATAACAGGATGACCTCTTTCAAAGAGCAGCAAACACGGCGCAAAAGCCAGAAAGTAGATGTAGGCGGAACGATAAAATATGTAATTTCTTTAACTTTCATCCAGCTGTTTTTATGCAGCTGAATGGTGAAGATTACCATGATTATGCAAAATAACTGTGGTGAGTTCGAAACTGTATGTAGACTTATGACAGATTTAATCATCAAAATAAATTAGACCAAATGACTGTAGAGATGGAATTCATATTGAAATGCAATGATTGGAATTGTGATAGTTCATATGGTTGAATGTGCGCTTTGAGTTTCTGTATATGTGATTTATATTTCTAGATTCACATCTCATTTACGTGGAAGTACTTCAGTTCATGAGCTTGTGTTTAAGTGGGTGATTATTTTATGTTTTGGTATGTGGTATTTTTGTTTTTAACATTTCCACATACATAAACATTATTTCACTGTCTGCCCAGATGTGCGCACATTCTTCTATCACATTTGAATCACATATACATGTATTTATGTCTGTATTTCTGTGTGTGTGTGTGTGTCAGCTGTCTGTGGAGCAGAACAGACCAGGGAGCATAAAACAGATCACAGCATTACTGCCCATTTTCCAGCACATTACCAGCAGCAGGGCCTGATGGGAGCCTATAATGAAGGGCCCTGCCTTGGCCAAGTCACGGGTGAGCACAGCCCAAACTCCACGCATCCATCCTGCTCTCCATTTCCCTCATTCTCTCACTCTTTAACCCCCCTACCCTTCTATATGCTACAGCTTGTGATCCTGTGTCCTCTTACTCCTTCCTTCCTTCAGTTTCTTCTCTCCTCGTCTCCTTGTTTGCCTCCTTCTTCCTTGTCTCGCTTCTGTCTTTGTTCCTTCTGCCTCCTGGTTTTTCTTTGTTTTTCACCGCTCTAACAGCTCAGCTCTCCTAACCTGTCTCTCCTGCTCCCTTCCTCACCCTGCCTTCCTCTTCCTCCGTCTGCCCTCCTGGGTAGTCACCTAGACAACCTGGACCAGAGGGAGGCTGGCGGAGACACAGACAGAGCACATACAGTTACACAGTGTGTGTCTGACACACAGCGCAGCTCACTGATTCCCTAACATGCCACTACACTGTGATCTGTGGCTTCATGTTTGACCTGTGTTTCTGTGTCTGTGGCGGGGAATTAGTCTTTGCGTGTGTGTGTGAGAAAGAGAGAGGAAGCAGAGAAAGCATTTCATGAAGGTGTTCAAGGGTGTAAGCTGTGTCTGCTCTACTAGCTTACAATACGTGAACTGCATGATAGGATATTTTAATAAAAGCCAGGTGAACACTGCAAGAGTTGCAGCCAAATACTAGCTTCTGTCAATAAAGTGCCAAATTGCACCTTATATAGTTTCATTACACCAATTCTGCTCCAGCGGTAAAGCCTTTGTAGCTTTTTGCACAACCTCTAAATAGAAGCCAAATAAGTCTAGCCAGGCAGACTTTTAACAAAGTGATTATGACTTTATGAAATTACAACATTGTTCTCAATATGCACTTCTAAACTGAACCCAAATTAACAGAAAATTCTTCATGCATAAATGGTTTGGGAGCAGATTAATTTGGAAATCTTTTTTAATCTTCCATAACCGAGTTTTGAATTGAGGCCTAGAGATAGAGCACAACAGATCTACCCACTTAGCCCTTGTTATCACAGCAAAGCTTATGAAGCTCTGTTGGTGCCATAGGGTACAACGCTGTTCCAGTTACAGTCCACTGGTACGATGTTGCAACTGTAGTCCTAAACACTGAGTTACAGCCTCTTTTAGTCCAACGGCCACAGGGGACCCATGGACTATTGGTATCAGCTGTTGTTCGTCTATCGTCCGTCCATCGTCTGTCCACCGTCCATCCGTTGTCCGTCCATAAACAATTTTATAGGAATCTTCTTCTCTGAAACCATCGGTTAGAATGACTTGATATTTGTTGTGGAACATCTTTGAGGTACGGTCTAACAAGTTTCTTCAAAGAATTGGGAAATACTGGATTTTTTATGAATTTTTGAAATTTTTAAAATCCCCATTGTTTTATAACGGGACAAATTTCAAAGTGCTATAACTTGAAAACAGTTGTAGATATTGATATAATTACTATTGGCAATAGATAGGAAGTCACATATGGGCTTTCATATGGTACCATGACCTTTGACCTTGAGTGACCTTTAAAGGTCAAATGAATGTCAATTAATTTCTTTAAAAATGCTGTTGGACTACAGGACCCATGGTCCTATTTTTTTGTTATTGTTTAATCAATTTTGACCTTCTAAAAAAAAGAACAAAGTCAGAAAATAACAATGAAATGATTAGACTCTCGAACTTTATGCAAAAATGATCTAACACATGGTTACACAACACTGCTCGCTGTTTTCTGATATGTTGTTTTTTTCTGTTTTTATGTTGCTAGGCATGTTCAATCTCTTGCAATGGCACATATTTCATTTTATGTGTTTATTATCCAGAGTTTTTATTTTTTATATATATTTTTAATGGTCTCTAGTTTCTCATCTTTTCATTGCCATTTTTTTTTTTTTTTTACCGGGAACCTATGTTCCTCTCATGCACCATGTACTTGTATGGAATGATAATCATTTCTCCTTGAGTCCTCAAATCATACAGTTATCACAGTTTGATGGACACTGGTTAAATTCTTGTCTGACTGAAGCATTGTCATTCTGGAACAGGAGGAAAACACTCTGGTTTGTTTGTAATTTTTAAACCAGTCCTCTTTAAAACAAGATTCTTTAAAACAATCATCTTGAGCAGAGTTAAGCTGCAATGAAAGTGACTATGAAAAGAGTTTTAGTGTGGTGGGGCTTGTTTTGGTGGAGCAACCGCTTACTGGGGACGTAAGCCCCTGCACTGAAAAAGAAAATATCATCAAGTGCTGAGCAGGTCTGCATTATTTCAGAATTCCAATCATCAGCAAAGTTGTTCATAACATGTTGCGAGGAGGAATTAGAAAACACTTACAGGCAGATAGCAGAAAGCAGAATACCCATTGTCCTCATTACTCCAACTGACTTCCTGTGAGCTTCCTGAATTTTAACCCATAAAGACCCAGTGATTGTTTTGTAGCAGTTCTCAAATTATTTTTTCTCTATATTTAACCTTTCTTTATTGATTTATCACCATTTACTATATTATCCTCTGTATTTTGCATTTTTTCAGTGGAAATCAGGTATCTTATATTCACTGATCATGTAGATGTTCATAAAAGCTTAAAATAAAGTTGAGGGTTATTATATCAAAAACTGAGAAAATGTCACTTTTTCCAAAAAAATCTATAATTAACTGAACATAAACTAAGTGTGTCCATCCACTGTCATTGATCCAACTCCATGAGTTTTACTGGTGAATCAATGTTGTAGTAGATGAGGGTATTTCCACATTCACTACAGAGCCTCTGAACGTCCAAATGGATCATATCTCATGACCATGAAAAGATGACAAACTGTATTTTACACCAATTATTTACATGTATTGGTAGGATTAGTGGATCAACAGGTATTAAATATTTTACATCACTACATGAATTTGGTCGCTGGTGGCAGTTTGGGTCTTTATGGGTTAAAACTCAACATGGCACTAATAAATCTTTCTATTTAGTGTTAGTGAATTGCATGTACCTCTGTCTGTATCGTAGAGGAAGACAAAGCGGTTCCAGTCATAGTGATCCAGCAGCGAGAGCAGAGCCCCTCTGATGGAGGGCCGCAGCTGCAGAGTGAACTGGCCCTCTCCTTCAGTGGGGAAGCTGGGTGTCACTAGGCTGATATGCAGGGCCCCACAGAATGATGTCAGCGTGTTGACCGAGCGCTTATCATAAAGGCCGAAAATGGCGAAGACCCCTCTTGAATACTGAGAACAGACTGATGAGAGAAGAGAAAAGAAAAAGGTTAGACGGCATAAGTCAAATGGGGAAGAAGAAGGTGTGTCTGTAGACAAAAGAGAAAAAAGCATAGTGACATTCAATGTGTTAATAAGACAGCAGTGAAAGACAGAATAAGTGAGACTGTTTTTAGTGAAATTTACGCAGTGCATTCCAGTTAAACATGTCAACCATTTTAAAGTGCAGCTGCTTCAGCCTGTGTCAAATTTTCTGACTAGTACAGAATCATTTCCAGAAGCTAAAATTAGGATGGCTGCTTGTATGGTTGTTAAGGAATTTGCAGTGAAATAACCCTACCTGCTTACAGCTAAAAATTCTCAAGATCTATCCATGTTCACACACACACACACACACACACACACACACACACACACACACACACACACACAGAAAACTCTTGACCGAGCAACAAGCTCACTTCAAATGTGAAGTCATTTTCCACTACAACACACCAACTCAGTCTTCAAACACCCTGAAGCTTTCAACCATGACAGAGAGCAGAGTGAAAAGCACTGGCGTCCTCCACTATCTCCCTTCCACAAAAATCTTCGCCCCGTACTGCCCGACCAGAGCCCGTGTTTGAACAAAAAACCATTAGGGCTATGACACATAGTCTTGCATGTTTAGACAAATCAACTGAAATGTGCACACACATTCCCCACTTTCTAAGAATGAAACAAATTAAACCCGCATCTCAATGTCTCATTTTTACTCTTTATACCCTTTAATGTTTCTCTTTGTCTGGCCCAATTCTCTTTCATCCTCTTAGTCACTCTATTTCTCACTCTTCAGCTCCATTCATCCTTTCAGCTAGATTCTTTCAGGCAGGCATGATTTGAGCTTGAGCTCTATCCTGCGTCATAATTCACTCTCCACCCTGTAGTACGTCACTTTGGAGTAAACAGTACGACAGGAAGACTGCAGAGTTTGCTTTTGGCAATAACCAGCCACCACTGTAACCTTTTCTGTGTCCCTGCTCTGTTGAGCTCCATGTGTGTGCTCCTTATTTTCTTCTTTTTACGTCATCTCATACCTCCTCTCTTCTGTTTTCAGTGCAGACCTTGACTCCATCCTCTCTCTTTTAGCTTCCACTTTTTCTCATCTCTTCTCCCTTTACCCCTCACTCCCTCCTCTTGTGACTCAGAGTAATTCCATTATCAGCTATAAGCCTCAGTGGGGGTAAACACTGAGGGAGATGCAGCTCTGACGGTTCGGTTTGTGGCAATTAAACAAAGCTGAGGCCGCTGCACCCAGGAGGCGATAAGGCAGGGATTTAGTCTCCGATTATGACAGGAGCTAAATGTCTTCAATTCAGAGAACTAGCATGCTATGTACTTAGCATGCGTCATTCAGCAAGAGCTGAGTCATGGTGTTTCAAAGTCAATGTACTTAATGTCTTCAAAGATGATTTTTACAGCATTTCTAGGTTTTATTTTGTAATACGGAGAACATAGCGACATAAAAGATGGTTTAAGAGATGAGACTGTGTTTGATAAACAACTAAATAACAGGTCATATTTTACTGAGACATTGCATGATACATTGTAATGAAGCACTCAGACCATAAGAGTAAAAGCTTGTCTGTGTGACTGTTGGGTCAGATAACTGCAGGTTTTCAAACTAAAAGAAATGAGACTTCATTCATGACAGGGGCTGATGGGTGAAATATGGCTCTTGGCTGTGAAAACTTGCCCTCACTCTGTCAAATGACAAAAGAGAATCAACATATGACTGAATTCACAAATGAAACACTTGAATGACAAACGACATCCTCTTCCTTTTAAATAAATCTGCATTTTGGTGGAACAGCTGTCTTTGATTCTGCTCAGTGGTGAACAGTCTGGAATCCTACTCCTCTGTCAGTTGATAACTGTTTCTGAAACTTGACTTCAACTGTTGGCCTAGACCAGTGTTTCTCAAACCGTGGGGCAGGTCCCCGAAAGGGGGCCCGTAGGTTTGCCAGGGGGGGCATGGGATCACTCCTGGGTGTTTTTATTTTTCTTCAGGTTAGTACATGTAGCAGGTGGAACTAATGTTTTAGTGTTGGAGCACTCTGGACTCATTTTAGAGACGTACAACAAACCAGTCTACTGCCATGGTGATCTGTCACTAGACTAGACAAAGAGTTTAGGTTTAGAGAATGGACAAGGATTGGACTGGAAAAAAAAAAGTGCAATGTTTCTGTTTTTGCACAGTTTGCACTTTGATGTTCTGAGACGTGCAATGGAAACGGGCTCATTGCAGCCACTGATATTGTTAAAATGTTCATCTTTGCTACCAAAATTAGCTGTTGCTCCAAAAAAAGTAACTTTATTGTCATTGTTGTTAGATAATTGCGCATTTCCTATTTTTATTTGGAAAAACCTTGTCTCAGGGAGCAGTCTGGTTGAGTTTATTTGTAGTGTTCAAGCAAAAATCTAAGTTATTTTTAATGTGAACAAAAACTTATTCAAGGTAAAGCAAAAAGTATTGTTACAATATTGATGTTTCTTTCAACAAAAGTTATAATTGCGCCACTATTACAATGTTGTTGGGGTTGAGGGAGGCCTGGAGATTTTTCATCCTCTAAAGGGGGGCCCGAGAGAAAAAGACTGAGAACCACTGGCTTTGACACAGTTGTCACATCACAGTGTTTTTTTGCACAAGCTTTTGGATCTCTGTCAAAACTTGTCAAAAAAGCCTTAATAGTCTTAATCCCAAACCAGTCTATTTTTAAAACAATATAAATTCATTTGTAATAGTACACAATGGCTCATGGCACATAAAAATGTCGGTATGTTTTATTCTTTATTAACCCAGCCTCATGTGTTTCACCTCCCTGTATTTGTGTTTTTTTTCTGTGCCTCCTGTTCTTGGCTTTGCTTTACCTGCATCCTTTTTCTTTCCAGTGTTTCCACATCTCGATGAGCTTGTTTCTCTGCAACACACTCCACCATCACCACCCTCTAACCCAGCCGCAAGGCTGGAATGTGCCAGACAGTGGCGTCATTGTAATAAAATGTGTGCTAAGCTAGCTTCATAAAGCTTTAATGAGAGGAAGGGACCAGCGGCATGGTGCATCATCACCACAGTAAAAGCATCGGACACAATAGGTCTCCTGGGAGTTCCTCTGCTTCTCATTGCCCGTTCTCGTTTGTTCTTTCAGCAAGTCCATATGTTCGATTTTGTTGTGTAAATTCCAGTATCTTTCCTTGTTCTTAATTTTTCTGTACATATATTTCTCTCTCTCTTCATGCAGACCCTTTCATGAATATCTTTCAGACATATTTATCTTATATCACAAGTAGCAAAGCATCCTCTGCATCCTTACATCTAACTCTGCAGCTATCCCTGCTATGCCGCTCTGATTTCATTGGTGTCTCTGGGGGTTCTGAAAGTCCTCTCAATCTTGCACATAGTATGTTCTTCAATTTTTTTCACTCAAAATTTGGGAGTAATACTTGGTGGTTAGTTCTCTGACATGTGCTCATTCTCTCCATATTCCTCCCATCTTTGCTGCTTTTCTTCAGCCTCTTCCCTCCTTCCCTCTCCCAGAACAGTGCATATTGTCTACTGAACTTCTTTGTATTTTCATGACAGCAAGAGCAGATGGTCATGGATAAACTTGCTACTGATTTAACTGTCACTGTTCTATAGTACAACATGCTGTAAGAAACACACATTCACAGACACATAGTCACCTATCCAGCCACTGTTAACACAAAATTGCACTGTTTCCCCAATTCACCAGCACACTCACATACAATTTTCAGATGTTCTGTCCTTAGGAGCACCCATTTGTCTGAGTTAAAACCCTCTAGACATTCCCCAGACAACCACAGAAACACAGCAGAAATACTGCAAGCTCTCATTACCTGCAGGTAAAGGCCAAGATACAGGAAATACCTAAGTAAATGAGGAATACAAACCAGTTAAAAAGCCATAAGGTGTATTTTTCTTGTCATTGTTCTGGGCTACCAACAGTGGAGTACAGTGATTCCAAGAGGGTGAGGCAATGTAAATACCAATAATAAGCTTTTATGGGTTATATAATTAGATCGAAGTATAATGCCTAGTGCCTTATACTGACATTTCACATTTAAACCATTTACATTCATAACCTCTGGAGATCCAAGCCCTGCATCTATTCTATTTTGGTACTGCAAGAGTTTTCTGAGTGTGTATACAGACAAGCAAAAGTGTAGCATCCTGCAGCAGCATGAAAGCTCTAGATTAAGAGCTGAAGGTAACACAGTTCCACAGTTAGGGCTGGATGGTGTAATACTAAATCATATTTAGATTAAAAAAAAAAAAAATCAGTTGGTGTTAGTAAATCATTGTAAAATCATTTCTTTTTAGTTTAATGGTGGATATTTTGCATAAAAAAACAGATGATTATACTTTAAGGTCAGAACGTAACAAATATTTATTATTTATATATATTTACTATTACTTATTATTGCAGAAGTCTGAGTAGAACACTTACAATTATAACAATTTTTGAAACTTAAAATAGGCACGATTTAATAAAGTAAATCAGACAGCTGTTAGCTAACAGTATGAAAGACAAAAAATAAAAAAAATCATAGCATTACAGTGATTGTAACATAATTTGCTGTAATTATCCCTTTATTATTCAGTGCTGCTCACAGTTGTGTCAAAGAAGGAAAATGTAAATTGCATTTGAGAACCAAAATAGTAGCAAAATTGTACAATATCCTTGTAATATAAACTACATTTTTGAGGGGATACTTTGCTGTTTAGGGAAATAGTCCAAGAGCATTACATATGTAATAACATAGAAGTACATTCAGTATCTCTTTGACAAGTAACAAAATACACTTTATAGTCCTATTAGTTGTTTAAGCCTTGAATCTTGATGTTATTGTAACACTTAAACTGTGAGATAATGCAGAAAATGTGCTCAAGGTCATTGAATCTAGCTCTGAAAATTCATTCATACTGTCTAAGTTTGAGTGAATAATTAGTGAAAAGCTTTGCCGTTAAGCATGAGATACTTCTGTTCATACTTGGTTAAGTGGATAAAGTGATGGTATTATAATTTCAGACAAAAGATCAGGTCTGGAATTGAATCGAAAAGGACATTGAACAGGTTTCATAAACTCCTGTAAGTGCTCTTTTGCAGTGTGAAGATTCTGATGACAAATGTTCCTTCTGCTGAGACACTGACACACAACTTTCACTCCTGACAACTTATTATAGTACCGAACCACAGCTCTGTTAAAGAGAAACATTATAAAGACAAGACAAAAGATGAAGCCTGCAGATCAATAGTGTCTGGCAGAGAGTACAGTCACCATATGGATTTCATATTTGCTCTTCTATACAACAACATAGATTAGGAGACAATAGAACAGAAATTATATGGAAAAAACACTGGTAGTTGGAAGTTAAGAAAGGGGACTTTATTAAATTCATTGCCTTTATGTTATTTTAAGGTAGAAAACAAACAAAAAACGCACAGTCTGCACAAAAAAATTCCCCACCTGGATTTAATTTTGCAAATATTTCAGATTCTTCCAGTGGATAATTACTGCAGTGGGTGATATATTTCTTTTGCAAAAAGTTCTTTAGATAATCCGGTGAGTAGCTTCTTATTTATTAACCCATAAAGACCCAAACATCCATCCACGACCAAAAGCATCTCCTGATCTAAACTGTTTAATACCTGTTGGTCCATTAATCTTATCAATGCATGTAAATAATTGGTGTAAAATACAGTTCATCATCTTTTCATGGTCATCAGATATGATCCATTTGGACCTTTAGAGGCTCCATAGTTACCGTGGAAACACTCATCTTCAACATTGATTCACCAGTAAAACCCATGGAGTTTGATCAATGACAGTGGATGGATACACTTGGTTTTGCATTCAGTTATTGTTATATTTGCTGAAAAAGTCACTTTTTCTTCATTTTTTTCTGTTTAAATGTAATAACCTTTGAATTTACTCTAAGTTTTACATCTAAATTAAGTATAGGAAATTAAATATAAGGACACACATGATTCACAGTGGAAAAATGCAAAATACAGAGGGTAATATTACAATAAATGATGATAAATCACTTCGGTAAAGATTAAATAGAGAGAAAAATTTAAAGTAGCACTGGGTCTTTATGGGTTAAACAATCATCAGTTTGATAGAGAGAATAAAGATTAGACTGTAGTTCAATGGTAAAATGTCACGTGGTCTGATGAGTCTAGATTGACCCTGTTCTGAGTGATGCATGCATCAGGGTGAGAAGAGAGGTGGATGAATTGATTACCCATCATGCCTAGAGCCTACAATACAGGTCTGTGGGGGAAGTGTTCTGATCTGGGCTTGGTAGAGTTGGTCATGTCTACATTCTGCAAAATTAGGTGCCCAAAAAAAATAAATGAATGTATGGAATGGAAATCAGTGTTGTGAGATTGCATCAGCATCATATATTGCATACACTGTAAGAAGAAAAAAAAACAAAAAAAACAGTAAGAACAAACCGGTATAATTCCGGCAGCAGGGGTGCCGAAAAAATACTGGAAAATAACAGAAAATCCCCATCTCATAACAATACAGTAATTTTCCATGATTAAAATACAGTTTTTTGCCCTAACTTTACATGAGATTTTGCTTTTTTTTTTTTTTTTTTTACTTTTGAATGTTTAATAAAGAATATTTCCATGTATTAAAACAATCAAATTACCTAAAAATATACATATAAATAATTTTCAATGAGACTAAGTTGTACAATCCACTGATAAAAACTGTATTTGGACAGTTTATCAGTGCTTATACATGTTATACTTTCACAAAAATACATTTATTCAACATTTTTGTTGTAATTACACAAGATATTTGTCAATTAACAAACAAGTCTTGTTAAACTTACAGAACAAATACTTCTTTAACGGTTAATTGTCAGTAATTTTATCTCATTTTATGATTTTTTTTTACAGTACTAAACTTTAAATTAACAGTTTAATCTCATAAATGTAAAGGAAATATTTGTAAAATTATGATACATTTGCAAATGTATTTTAACTGTATTTTTCTGTGAAAAAAGAAAAAAAAAATCTTTTAAAAAAACTGAAATTTTTTTGTTATTCACAGTTACAGTTTTTTCATGTTATTTTACATTTGATGTGTAAAATCACAGGCTATTTTTTGAATTTCATTGACATTTTCCTGTATTTTAAAAATACAGGAAAAATCTGTAAAATAAACAATGAAAATTCTGTTAAATTACAGATTTTTTTTACAGTGTATATTGTTCAGCATGGGAGGAAAACAACAGGACAGCATCAACTATTCATATTGTTTAGAGTTATGTCACACCAGTTAGTCCTTAGATAACTGTGGTCTTCATAAATCTTATGAAATGTCAAACTAGCATGAGGTGGTATACAATTAGATGATTATGTTTTAATTTGACCAATTTTTAATAGCTACTGATACTATTGAGGCAGTAAAATACTTTTAATAATACTTTTTTTAAATGAATGTAATATTTTTTAAATATATTAATACAGTATTGACTTCTGAAAACAGGCCTCAGCGTGTGTTCTTGAACAGTGCTCTACAGGCAAGATAAATACATATAAATCTTGAAAATCAATAATCTGGCAGGGGAGTTCAACCACCTTATGGATTTCATATCTGATCCTCTCCACCAGAACACAGTTTACAAGATAACTGAGATGCAATAGCTTCATAAACAGGCCAGTGATTATTGAGAGTGATAGTGTATTGTGTGCCCTTTTCTATCTATGTAAGCCGAGTTCGCTGTACTTGTGAATGAGGCCATTCATCCCTCTGTCTGCCTCCCTCCCTTGTCTGTCTGTCGTCCCCTCTTCACAAAACTGCCTCAAGCAGAGAGGAAAAGGGGGTTTCAGTTATTTTCAGAGAGGGGAAGGCAGAAGAAACAGAGACAGAGAGAAGAGGAGAGGAAGAGAGTGGCTCCAAAACCCACAAGGGGTTCTGACAGTGACAAGCAGACACTGCAGAGAAAGAAAGCAGAGGTACGGAAAGAAACCAGAAACTGATACTAAAGGTAGATAGAAAAAAAAGAGGCTGAAGGAGTGCAGAAATAATGCCCTGCAGGCTAGTGAAGGGACAGAAAATGCTGGAAATTAGTCTTTAAATGCTCTCACAGCTCTTTGTATGTGTCCAGAATATGTCTTTTTTGTAACCCTTCCTGAATACAGAAGTGAATAAAGGGTTAAAGGTGAAGGACAGCAGGAGAAAATGCTCCTGGGTAAAAATGCCACATTGCACTGTTACTTCTTTATTCTCTTTGATTACATCTTTCCACTTCTCTGCACCTGTTCTTCCTTCCCGTCTGCACTCCCTCCCTCCCTCTCTTCCTCCCTTCCTCCCTCAGCTTTTCCTCCAGGCCCTGTCCCTAAGGCTGCATGAATACAGCTTCTAAGAATAAGAGTACTGATTGGGTAAAATGAGGGCAGGTACTCAAGAGGGGGGCAGCTATCTCTATGGCCTTTGGTGTTGTCACAGTTAGTGAATATGCTAATAGTTGCTGACATAAGACCTCCTTTTGGTGCTGTCAAATGAAGAAAAAAAAAAAAAAAAAAAAACCCTCTTTTTAAAATAAGATAACTGACAATCAACCAGTCACTCTCACATAATAATTTTCATAGTTAGCCAAGATGATATGATCTGATATTTTTAATAACAATAAAAAGGAAAACAGAGAGGGGAAACAAGTGGAAATTAAGTGGCTTTTATCCCTTTGTTTAGAAAGCATGGGGAGAGAGTTAAAGATATAACAGGCAGAATCTTAGCCTTTCTTCACACTCATGTTCAGTTTACATCATTTTGTGTTTATTCAGTGCAGTGTTCAATAGCTCATTTATCCCCTTTCTCTGAGTAATGGCTATATTGTTCGCTTACATTTTAATGTCTAGCTTCATAGAACTTGCCGGGCAGGTAGAGCTGTTGTCTGACAGTATGTGTGACTTTTTTATATGAGTTTTGTGCTATTCGTTTTTGGAAAGTGCATATACTCCCACAGCACCACGCTCTTCAGGTGAACTGATCACAATAAACTGTCAGTAGACAGTTGAGTGTGTTCTTCTTTTATACATGTAGTGTCTGGCAACCTGTCAAATGAATCCTGGGAAAAACTCTATTCCTCTGACAACAGGACAAGTAAAATGACAGAATGAATAGATTTAGACAATATTACTTTAACCACTTAAAAAACGTATTGAGTTGTCTTCTGAAAACAGAAATACCACTTTTGATTTTGCTTAATAAATATAAATAGGAATCAAGATCATACCTTGTTGTGATGTTGCAGGGTAAAATCCAATTTTTGCTTAAGTGTTAGGTTTATGGCATTAGTCAACAGTGAAAATAGAAAATTACTAAAAACAGGCAGCGAGGTATTTATATGAAAAAATGACTGAACATTAAGCTGGTTGTAACTACTTCCATCTGCATCCAATGAGCCATAGATATTACCAATCAGCACTTTTGTTTCCTTTTCTATAAAGTCGTGAACATATTTTGGTGGAATCTCATCCTTGCCATATCCCTTAGGTCAGCATGTTACTTGGAACATCAGGCACAGAACTGGTTGTTGCTGATCTTCAAACCTGCTGATGTCAGTTTGTAGTTCTGTAGCAATAAGGAATCAGTATGTATGAATTGATATTCCCCCTCAAGTGTTGACTACACGCTAAGCATATGCATGTTGTTATGTTTAGAAGATCAGAGGCTTGTCTATCACTTTTTTTTTATTTTACTTATCTAGCACATCTCTCAGCTCCTGCCAGAGGCCAGATACTACAGTTGCAGCTGATAAACAATGTGGTTTTCATGTAATTAATGCAATGTTTTTTGAGAAATTACCCTCTCAACATATCTGTTGTATTTCTAGGACAGCTGCCCTCAAAAAGTAGTTTTTAAAAGGTTGTAAGAAAAATTAAATCAAATATAATGGGTTTTGTTATGTGCCTACTGCTGCAGGTATGCAACATCCTGTAGGTTACCAAAACACCTTTGATCACAGATAACAGCAGGATTATTGCTTGTCCAATGACACAGTAGAACCAGAACATCTCAGATTGACTGTCCATGATCACATTTCCATAGTGAATTTCATGATGGCTGTATAAACATTTCATTGCCATTTCTGTGGAAATATTCAGTTTGGTTTGTGACATCCAGAAAATTGATGTGTCACCGTAGCAAATTATCAATTTGTTGAATGCTCAAGCAGCGGTTACATAAAGCTTTTGAACTTTCTAAACCTCACAGTCCTTAAGGAATAAACCATAACTTGTTTTCAACAATATTAAAAATGTCCCCAGGATCTGTGTTCACTGAGGCATATTATGAATGTTGTAGTAGTGTACCCTGCAAAATTTGCTCACAGCAGAACATTTGCTCACAGCAAATCTGCTCACATCATGCAACATGCATTCACACATGCGTCTAGATTGCAGGAAGATTTGTGGCTACCCATACAATACTGAACATGTACTGCAGAAATTTTGCCTCACTAATAAGGTCTGCAGTCACAGAGATAAAAGATAGAGCAGAAAAGAGAGGCCAGGAAAAAGATAAGAGAGCAAGAGAGCTGGAAACTGCATGTCACCTGTCATAGTGCTGTGCTGTGTACCCAGAGGATACAATTTTTAAACAGGGTTAATCTGTGTGTGTGCGTGTGTGTCTGTGTGTGTGTATATGTAAGGCAGGGAGAGAGGGGGAGAAAGAGAGAAAGATGTGACAGAGAGCCTTTTTACTCGAGTCATCTTTAAGCACTACTAACAGTAGCTAAAGCCCTATGGGCTTGTCCGGTACGAACACAGCCATTCATCACACATACGCACACACACATACACCAAGACACACACAGCTGATATCAAAACCATTCATCACAGGAGACAGGGAGAGAAGGAAGGAAGAGAAGGAAGTGTGGAAGAGGGGAGAAACTCACTCACTATGCTAGACTCATACTGTATGGAAGTAGTCACTTTCATCTCCCTCTGGGAGAATGATCACACAGAGAAACCTGCAAAACCACTGGTTTCCTATAGTGGGTCCAATTGGCATGCACCACCCTTTGTCAAAATCCTTTTCTCATTTTTTGCATATAATCCTTTAAATATTCTCAGTTTGTCAATAGAGGATGGTATTACAGTAGTTCCCACTGTCTGCTCACATTAGAGAAGGTCAGGAGTTCGATTCCAGCACTAGAAAACTCCATGTGGTGTTTCCATGTTCTCCCAGTGTCTGCGTGGGTTCTCCCCAGGTACCCCACCTCCCACCGTACAGTCATGCACCTTAATAGGTTAATTAGTCAATAAATCGTCCACAGGTGTGAATGTGAAAGTCACTGGTGGCTCATATCTGTATGTCAGCTCTGCAGTGGTCGAGGGTGTACCTTCACCCAATGAGAGCTGGAATGGGCTCCTCTTAAGCTGTTCAGAAAATGAATGAATGAGTCTGTCCATTTCACACTGAGGCCTGCACCCCGCTGATGATATGCCAATAAGCACTTATTAAGAGGACACTTCAAAGCTTGCATGTCTCTATGTGACTGCTTCTATAGCTCAACATGCATGTTTTGTATTGCTAGAGCTTAGCAGTTATAAGACAGGAAAAACAATGGATTTTTACTATTATTGTTCTCTTATTGGTTTGAAAATAGTAGGAACACAAAGTAGGCCATTTGTTCATGTGTTTTGTGTTGCTATAAAACATTTCAATATCCTCTGGCTGATGCACAAGAAATATAGCAAAGAAATATAGAGTACAAAAAAAAATCCCATTGCCTTTATCAGTAATTTTTTTTTCTCCAATGTTGAGTTTTTATAATCAAATTCATGGGTTTGTATGAAGACAGAAGTATTGGGAGCAAATTGAATGTGAATGTCTATGAATGTGGATTCCCAGGGGACTGGTGAAGTGTGACAGACACACACAATGACCAGAAATTACAAGACAAAATTTTGTGTATATGTGTTTTTTCTGTTTTAACATATGCCTATCTTCCCATTCTTATGACAAATGGAAAAATAATACTTGAAAAAAGTAATACAAATTTGTGTATGTCCTCGTTCCTGTGGGTGTGGCAGACAAAGGTGTTTATGTGTGGATGTCCTTCCAGCTGAGTAGGTCCACTGTGATTGAATGTGCTCACAAGATAAACAGAGCAGTAATTTAACAGCGGAAATGACATCCCACAACCCATTTCTCCTGCCGTCTCACTCTTCACCTCACTATCCCCCAGTCTTTTCCAGTCCATCTATCTTACTCTCCTCTCCATCTTTTTCATATTCTTCTGCATCTTTCAACAGTTTTATTGACAGTTCAGTTTTAATTGACTCATGTATGATAAGATGTCAGCAGGAATTACACCAAGTCCAATCACTCAGACCTGGTGGTCATCAGGTATGATCAGCAGCAGGAAGTGTCAGATTATCGGATATACTATACAAGGGGATCCACGGGTTCTAGAAGCAGTGGAGTTGATAAAATGGAGCGCTGATCTAAGCTTACTGGTGTAATACACAGATTAGGAAAAAGTAGAATGGCCCTCATTAACGACCGGGACCAGTGGAGTGGAACCAGGCCACAGTAAGAACCGGACCAACTTTATTAGTGTCCGATGGTTCCATTGATCTGAATCCACCCCACCCACTTGTGGCTGTGAATGGACTCCTCCGCGGGCTGCCTGTAAATCCATGGTAATTTTAAAAACCACTAATAACTCAAAAAGTATTGGTTGTATAAATATGCAGTTTTCACCTAACCCAAAATACAAAAGTACTCTAAAAGGCAAATGCTAGCTCTGTCCAGTTTGTCAGTTATAAAGCAGACACACAGAAACACATGCACACTGAGGTCACTTGGCTTTTATAATATAGATTACAATATGCAACAAATACACAATAATTCATACTTATCAGTAGGGGTCTTAGAAAACATCGGTTCTGCAATATATCGTGATATTTCATTTCACAATACTGTATCGATATTAAAAAGTACTGTATCAATATTTTTAGGTATTTATTCAAATGCAGATATGGCAGAGGTTCATTTTTGTTTTTTGTTTTTCTTTATTGTTTATATCTTATTAATTATTATTATTTAACACTATTTAATTGTCATTTGAAGCATCCTAAAAGCACTTTTTACTGTCTGAGAGAAAGATGTTAGTTCCTTTGGAAACAAAGAGAATTAGAAAAATTTTGTGATATAGCATTAGATCCTGTTCTGATCAAATAAAAATGTGTTTAGTATTTGTGCATAGTTCTGGTGTAATTCAATTCTTCCAGGAAATAATCTTAAAAAAAAATAGAAACAAACAAAAAATTGCCCTTTTAACAGTATCATGATATATCGTGATACATCATATCGTGATCCTAGTATTGTGATTTGTATCGTATCACCGGATTCTTGCCAATACACACCCCTACTTATCAGTCATGTGACTACACACAGCCCTAAATCTACCCCTAAACTGGTCTATGTTCACTCAGTTTTGGCTGTTCACATTTTTTCAAAGGCAGGCAGCATCAGATTCTAGTGGGAAATGATTACAGTCCTGAAGTCAGATACATTTACAAAAGCAGTGGAGTAAAAGTTGTGCCTTCAAAACCTTACATATTACTACAAAATTACAACTACTTTTACTAGTATAAATTATGGTTTGGTTTCATCTCGCTACTACATTTATCATGTCACATTTCAACTACTTATAGCATGAGTCACTCTCTCCAGTGTAGAATTGTCATGAATCTCCATTTAAAATGATGTCACACGGTCACATGAACTCTGTTCTTCAGAGTGAGGTCACACTGAAAAAGATCAGATATGTCTGATTTTCAGGACAACGTATGAAAGGCTATGTTCACACAGTCAACCTCAGCACTCACTTTTTATTTCCTGGTCAGATCAGACTAATTTTGTTTGAAGATGCAGGAGACATAGTCAGATAGAAGCAGATGACTGGCTGAGAAGCACAAAGTAGGAGTAGATCTGACTTATTTTGTTTGTGGTCAATATACGTTTCCAGTGCAAACTGGACTGAACCACATCTACAAAACCAGAGGACAGTGTTCAGATCATACTCTTCATTAAAAATGCTAATACACACAGTTCTCCAAATCCACCACAAGTACATATTATGCATTCTAAACTAAAATATGCATTATCAGTATTCGTTGCACAGAAAAAGGTCACTGTCTGTGTTTTACTATTTTATGTGCTGTTTTGGATTAGTTTTATTGTTGCTTGATGCAAATGCTGCATTTGAAGTACACTCCAGTACAGAGTTGTGATGAACCGCCTTCCAAAATAATGTAAAAGTTGAATGAATTCTGATCTGACTGTTAAGACTGAGGGCTCAATGAAAAAGATCAGATTTGTGTTTGATTTAGGATATATGTTAGAGGTCTGTGCTACTCAAAGTCATGACAAAAAAAATAGTCCTATGATACACTTTGGACACATTTGATCCATATACAGCATTTACTGCAGTCATCCATTTGTTAAAAACAGCAAAGCCAGCGTTTAGAGCCCGTCTCATGGTTGTTTACATACAGCCAGTGATACCTGTGCAGGAGAATCCCTCCTCCAGCGCTACTACAAGATTAAAGTGTGTATAACAGACAGTTACATATTTTATACATCTGGATGGATTATTGCTGCTGCTGCTGCTATTTGGGAGGTGAATGACAAGAAATTCTTCATTGTCAAAAGGGGAGCTGATTAGTTAACGTTAGCTGCCTAACGATCTCATCTTTACAACGCCATTATAGCAGTTGTGACAGCAGAAGCATTTTGGTTTGGGTAACACGATATGCTGTGACATAAATCTAATCTAAACCTGTTTTCATTGTCAGGTAAACACTCTCTACAGTTTAAATGAGTCTCTATTGTCAGTCTGCTGCTCTGGACGAGGTGCCATTATGCACTTATATGGCAGCCTTAGGAGAGTTATAAATATATCTTTATGTGTCTGAGCTTTCGTCATCAGGTTCTGTTGAATTATAACCAAGCCTTGTCTCCTCATTAGTTACTACATCCAGTCAAACAGCCATGGACACCTCCAGATGGGCATTCATATGACTGGGTGGCATTGTAGGAAAACTATGAATATTTTATAAACTAATGTTATTCTTTTTGCATTATCATAGCTGTTGAAAGATGATAGATTAACAGAACTGCATGGAAATATGAGAATTATTTGCTGGAAATTATATAAATTGAGCTTTTGCTTTTACGGTGAATTCAAACAGTACTTTCATGCTGATATTTCCAGCTGAAAAGCATTACAAACTTCATACACTCAAGTTGCATGCTACAACCATCTCCACTGGCCTTTTTACCTCAGAGTTTATGAAAAACATGCATGCTTCTTAAAGTGCTAAGACTAGAGCATATTTTTACTCAATGAGCCAATGTTACTAAAGTTAAAAACCAATTTTACCCAAAGAGCTTTGTGCTTTCAGTAGTCTCATATCGTCTCATAGCAACAGTATGACTATGACTAGCACTTTCACTAAGCATCTGCTGAGTGCTGCTGCCAGATACAAAAACGAGGGGTTGGTGGACGCAAGGCCTAAGTGCCTCATCTCTCTTAGAATTAGAAAAGACAGCTATTTAATTAGGGGCACTGGATCTTATGTATGTGTATTTATTTCAGTTCTATGATATGCCTCCCTTTCCCACAGATATTGAATCCTCCAGCGCCAACAGAGTGGACAATCTGACCATGGTAAAGTCATGCCGTGTAATGCACCACATTCAAACATGTTTTAATTAGATTACAAAAACTCACCAAAATGTCACAAACTGACACAAATATTACACATCATCAAAACCAATGACCAGGCTGTGACTAGTGTTTGTGTGTGCTGAGCTCCCACACTGGGTAAACACAGACTGTCGTAGACAGACGGTTTGGGAATCCTAATCCAACACATCAATCATTAAAGAAAACTTGTGAACCAACTTGTCAGATAATGACATGGACTTGCAATGCTAATGTAGAGTGTCAAGGACAACTGAGCTTCAGACATGAGAGAGATGAGAGAATTCAGCCATGTTAGATTAAATAATATTTATTAGCATGATGCTAATTAGCCTCTAAATGCTGAATAAATCCCTACATTATATGTTAATTGAAAACTGTGTCATAGTTTATAATTACTCGGAGCTGCAATATGGACTCTTTTCTTTTTTTTTTCTTTTTTTTTTTTTTTAACAAGTCAAGAAAGTCATAGTTTGTCATAAAGGAAGCAAAGTACCATTTAGTTTTGACTGGAAACTGCCTGAATTGCATCTCTCATCTCACATGATACACATCATCAACACCAAAATAACAGTTACCTCAGCACATTGCACCTTGTTCTTAAAACCAAGTGAAAAGGTATAAACAGATGAAAATGGGGACGTGTTGAAAGTTATTGAGACAAAATTGACATAACTTATATGACTTTTGGTGTTGAGTCTTAATACCCACATATATTATTCACAGCTTGATATTTTATCAGTTTTCTGTTTTCTTGAGTTGAAAAATGATCTTTTGCCTCTCACCATTCACAATGTTACATGTTTTTTTTATTCAAGTAAAGTATTTCTTGATGTATAGACAATGCAGTAGCAGAGTCTTATCCTTGCACTGTCTCAATCACCAAATATTGCATATTGTAGCTTTAAATGATCTGATTCTGTTTGGATAAAAACCCTCCAAAGAGAACAACAAATAATTGTATTTGCTTCTAATGTAACTGTGTCTTTATTTATCATCTGGAAGTGTTGAAATTATTAGGCTTAACCCACACCTGAATGCAAACATAATGAAAGCTGTGGCGGACCTTTCCTCTCTTTGCTCCAGTGAGTGTCCACTGTTGTGCCCTACAGAGTGTAACTACACTTCCTGTTCCCGTGGGAGCCTCCACACACAGACACACTGCAGAGCAGCAGTGCACTGAGCAATCTCTGTCCCCAAGCAAAACTCAACCTCTGCTGATAAAAGCTAAGCACACACACAACAAACACACACTCCATCTTTTTCACATCTCTGTATGCTTATATACTGTACTTTCCCCCAGGACAGCCCACAATACCATTATACAAACCCTGTAACACCTTATAACATCAATGATATATATTGTGCAAAAACAAACACCCAAAGGTCACAAATAAACAGACACAAGTTCTCCTGAGACTTGACCACATGTCGGCTTTATTAAAAGATCTTTCCTTAAAGCTTTGCTTAAACAAGCTGTACATGACGGTATCCTACAACCAGGTTTAATTCTTAGGCTCTTCACATATGTACTTTTGTATTTGTGTAGACATCTGAATGCAGGTGTGTGTTGTCTTCTTCTATGAAGGAATAAGGAAAGGCCCTAAAGCAGTGGTTTCCAATCTTTTTTGCCCCGTGACCCCATTTTAACATCACAAATTTCTGGTGACCCCAGACATTTAAAACGGAGACTTTTTTTTGCTAAAATTAATTTGTTTTTGAGCATGTAATAGTTTGCTACACTATGTTGCAAATAAACGTTATTGTTAGATGACATTTAGGCTATAAAATGTATATTATTATGGACGGAGGCAGAAAAGCCAGGTGTAGATTACTGCACAAAGTGAGAATTTGATTTTCCTTGGTCAGGATATGTACAGTCAGTCCAGCTTGGATTTACAAGGCTGACAATTAATACTGAACAAACAATAACTCAAACTATGAATTACGAAAGAGCTGCAGCATCTTAAACTGACCATTTGAACATTTGAAAGATAAACAGTACCACAGTGCTTCAGTTTCAGCTTCACAGTTTGTCATGTCTTTTATGTATTGGGATTGTCTCTCTAGACTTACCATATATTTTTTTATCAGTAAGTTGTTGTTGTTGTTTTTTTTATCAATTACTAGAAATTTCAGGCGACCCCATTTGAATTCCAGGGGACCCTACATGGGGTCTAGACCCCAAGGTTGAAAAACACATTCCCCTAAAGCTTACTGAACACTCTTCAACCTCATTCACCTGAAAAAATATCTTCATTTATACCTTACTTTTTGCTGATTATTGCATTAGAAGAACTGCAAAAACTCTGCACAAATTGGCTCAATATAATGATGAAGACAGTAGGAATATAAAATAATTATAATAGAAAAGTCTGTCAAAATGTTGGCAGCTCTGTCAACTCAGCTGATGCCAGATTGGTCACTAAAAAAAACACTGTGACTGCACAGAAAAATCTCCACTGAACACATTGTAGCCAAGTAACTGCAAATCAGCATACTGCTTGTACAAAGTATTAGATGTAAAATGTATAAATATGTATAATTCAGTACATTTGTTGCTTTGTGTACTCTACTTCATTGCTTTCCTGGGAATCAAAGCCCCAGTTCTGGCAGAGCGCCACAGTATGCAATGAAATGAATCATTTCAATAGATGGTCTCTTGACACCATGATCAATGAGTATCTGCTACTGTACTTAAAAAATAAAATAAGAGAAACTTGCCATTTAAACAAGCATTCTGTTAGCATTCAATAGCAACAGCTCCTCTGAGGTTTTGATGGAGGTTAGGGCTAAAATTAACTGACTGTTCAGAATACGGACAAAATGTTTCAGAAAGACTGATAACAGAAAAACACGAGAAATGAAAACTGCTGTAAAACATGCAAACACTGATGTGGAACAAGAGACTGTACGATATTGACAACTGACGGCAAAGGTCTATGTTTTCTTTAAGGAATTGGAAACATTTCATTAAGAATCAGCAATTATAATTAAAATAGATAGATATAAATAAAACTGGCGAGCAATACAAACCAACACTGAACTATCGTGTTGAAGATGTAGAGAAGATCCAGCTCATTCAGTGTTAATGAAATGAAATACAAGTGGGGTGAATATTCTCCAATGTTCACTACTAGCTGTTATTTTTCTGAACCACAAGCTTAAGCCTAAAAGTGATTTAGATAACAGTAATCATACCATATGGAGAGAGAAAATATACATTTACATACAGTTCTAGGGCAGCAACATGTACATTAAGTCAGAATCAGAAAAGACAGCCAACTGCAACACAGCTTTTCCACATTGTGTGTTTCACTGATTTATTTTTTTCCTTTAAAGAGATTTTAATGCTGAGGATTTGCCCCAAGAATACAATATAAAAAGTTTATCAGAAACGCACAGCAGCAGAATGTCCTAGTTAGAAAGCTGTCTGAAACAGATTTCTCCTTGACTGAAAAAAAAAAAACATTTAAAAAGAAATATTAACCAGCCTTTCTCTTTCAGTTTAAACAGTGCAGTAATTGATATTCCAGGTTTTAATTAGGACAGCCGCAGCTAACACATAAATGTGATACAAATATGCACACAGTCTGGCTATGTAAATGAAGGTTAGGTACTTAGCTATACTAACACAAACCAAATTAATGACAGAACTATCAACCATATCCAAATAATGAGACTCAGGTGTTGATCAGTCTGGTTTTAAAGGTATATTTATAAAGGGGCTACTCCTGCATTATAAATAAGTAATATACTATGCTAATTTTATTTGTGTTTCGGAGTGCATTTCCCATATATTTTTTTTTGATTTCAGAAAAAAAGTCTAAGCTAATTAATTTCTATCAGACTTTTAAATATCAGGTTATAAATAGTAAACATTCATAGGCTGGCCAAGGTCAAACTAATTTGTTTCCCTAGAAACCAATTTGCATACATGCACGATATACACACGTCATCACACACGTAGAGTCTTATCTACAAATCTGATTTTCAAAAGCTCCGTTTGATAATGACTCAATTTCTCTCTTTCTTGAGGCCAAGCTGTTTGCATGTAGATACCCACACACAAACAGGGCAGATAACTGCACACACAGAATCAACTATGAAGAAAAATGCGCAAAGGCATGTGCAGAGTATAAAAAAATGCTTAGACTGATGGTTGGGTGAACACATTTGCATTCAAAGGACATTGTGAGTCCTTTAATTTTACATGTTTATGATAAACACAAGACATGCTTCCCATATTTAATGTGTAGTTAGCATCATGTTTTACATTCTATTCAAACATCTTCTTTTGGCAGCGCTGAGTTTACCATCTGCAATCACTAAAAAAATCCAAAGCTCAAAACACAGAAGTCTTCTCATGAAAAATAGATTCTTGCTCTATAAAAATAACCTACACCCCATAACCCCCAGTGTTTTAGAGTTGTTTCTACAAAAAGTGGAAGTGATTTGGAAAGAAATATTAAAACACAATATAAAGTGGCCACACACATAAATATAATAATATATAATATGTAGCTGCATGCAGTTATCTTGTTATTATTTTACCATGTTATTTGTGGAGTTAGCTCTGGTGTCTAGGTATTTTATAGTTTTGCAAAAGAAATGTTGAAAAGGCAACAAATACATGAATAAGTCAATAAGTAATTCCCTTCAAAAATCCTCAACATGTAGCACAGCAAATATGATTTATTTTCTCATATCTTTTCATTATTTAGCACCAGCATTTGTCACATGATGCACCCTAGTTTATTACAATGATGAAAATATCAGTAAAATATCAGTGACAGTAGTATGATGTTTATGAGTCCATGTTTTCCAATGTAAAACTGCTCCTTCCCAAACCTACCCCTCATCCACATGAGTCTCTATTTATAAAAGCAAAAAAAAAAAAAAGCCTCAAGTGTCATCTTTAGTGAGCATTTACACCATTTTGTTTCACTGACTCTTTAATAGAGAAATAAAATTGGACAAATCTAATATAAGGAAATATTTGCACGTAATCACTGAAACAATGAAAACAATTATCAATACACTTGCCAAAAATACTCATTTACTCAAAATATTTCTATTTAATCAACCAATTTTCTCATTTATTAATTACTGAATCAACACTATTGTGCAAAAGACCTCTATCAAAAAATAAAATCATCCTCACTTTGTCTTTCAGTTTGAAAAGAGTGGTTTGGCATTCATCTGGCTCAAACTTGTGACCAGTGGCGCAGTAGAAATAGTGTTTGTGAAGCACTACTTCCATTACACTGATTGTGAACTGTGCCCTTGAGTGCGTACTCATACACTTGTTCTCACGCACAGTTATGCCTGTGTATATGAGGGTAGTTGGGTAAGAGTAAAGTGTAAAGGTTAACTCAGTTTAGTATCTTTATTTTACCCATCTTAGTACATGCAGCATCTATGCATTAGTGTTAGTGATAAGCATTAGCATTTAGCACATTAGGAGCAGTGAGCTGTTGTTGAAGGCGCACAGGGATAAAGACATTTAGAACAGAGACAAACATTTGTATCTGTCCTGTTTCACTGCTGATCAAAATGTAATGGCTAACCTGCAGGAAATGAGGGCAATCTTTGATCATGTGTATCACTGTGAGCCAATCGTATCAGTTTCCTGACATCGGCAAACATTTAATGAAAGTGTTGTGGTTCAGCAGAATGGGTTTCTTAGCTGTGATGTGAAAGATTTTTCCTTTGGTTTTGATGATAAAGAAGAAATGACATAAAAATGCTTGTATATTCGGTCCATAGTTTGGTTATATGACAGATTGTCGAGCACCTCAACCAAAATGATCATTTACCTAATGTTAGATTTCATCTGGTGGTGTTGCAGTTTTTTTGTCTGTGGAAAAGATGTTAAAGATCATTGCAGAGGTCGTCTGATTCATATGGAACCAACAGCTTGCACAAAATAGTTGTTTATTTAGGAGACTGAGCCATTTTCCCATAGGACTGCATTCAAACAGATCAGACTCAGATTCGATTTTTTGGGGTGAAATCCAATTTTTTTTGTGTGCTTGTTCATATTACACATTAAATGCGACTTCTGTCAGTTTTGAGTATGAACTGAATGCGACCCTGAAGTGACCTGCACACATAAAAGAGGTCCTGATGTAATACATGACCACGCAGGCACACGCTGTGTTTACAGAAGTAAATATGTTTCTCCCGTCGCTCCTCCCGCTGAGACACAGAATTGTGACGTTTGTCGCATTTCAATGACGTAGAGGTCGGATAAATGTGACATGGACATTCAGACTGATGTCGCAATGCAAAATATCAGATTTAGGACCACATATGAAAGTGACCTGGGTTGGATTTGAACAAATTGAATTTTTGCTGTTCAGACTGTCTTTAACAGATCGGATACAGGTCACATAAGGGCAAAAAAATCAGATTTGGGCCACATTTGCCTGCAGTCTGAATGTAGCCTATGACATGATTTCACCTAAAGATTGGAATCTTGTGCCTTGCAAAAATGACTGGTGTTAACGTGGCTAATATGTAAAATCATCAACGCTTCCTATCGCGCAGTCTCTCCATGTGTTCTTATCATTACTTATAACACAGTTCGATGTTATCAGGAAGTGGTTGCAAAACACTTGAGAATGTTGTGTGATTATAATATACAGCTTATGATAAAAGATCTGATTCAAAGTATAAAAGTAGCATAATAGACATCTACATCTCAGTTATATTTCTTTGTACCAAAATGTATATTTATTTTAACATACGTTTTTTCCAGTTCTGTATGATCCTGTTGCCACATACAACAGAGACTCAACCTCTCTCTCGCTGTAGATCTAATCTCCCTCAGTCTTTCTCCCCAGATAACTGCTCTGACGATATTACCTTCCCATATGGAGAATATTACTCTAGTATGCCATCTGTACTATCATTCTATCATCCCCTTGAGCGTGTGACTGTGATTGTGTGTGTGTGTGTGTGTGTGTGTGTGTGTGTGTGTGTGTGTGTGTGTGTGCGAGGATAGAGCCTGTGGGAGAATGACTGAAGACAGAGTAGGACATGCTTGTCTATCGTTGTATGAATGAGTGAGATTGAGGGAGAATTTCAGTGCATGCGCATTGATGCCATTAATTCACAATCTGTATAGCTCTTTAATGATACAACATTGTATGATAATCCCCACCTAGGGCTAGCAGCTGTAGTTGAGGTCTTGTGCATTTTCACAACAATGATCGCCATTAGATCATGCATTTGCACAGACAGCAAAATTTTATGCCGCCAAGGAAACAGGATTTTTTATCTTTTTTTTTTTTTTTTTTTTAAATGGAAGGAGCTGTGCAGATGTATGATTCACAAATATTCACAGATTTGTACACAACCATGCACAGCTCTGTATCTCCAAGTGAGCTCAGAAGATGCCACTTCTTAATTTAGCTACTTTCTCTCATCCTCCAGCCCGGCCTTTTTCATCCCCCTGCAAATACAATGACCCAGATCTTTCCATGGAATTCTCACCTACTGCCATACAAACACAGAAACCTGTATGAAGTTATAGTAAGCACGTAAGAAAGAAAGAAAGAAAGAAAGAAAGAAAGAAAGAAAGAAAGAAAGAAAGAAAGAAAGAAAGAAAGAAAGAAAGAAAGAAAGAAAGAAAGAAAGAAAGAAAGAAAGAAAGAAAGAAAGAAAGAAAAATCTGCAAAATCCACTTCAGACCAAATATGTGCAACGAAAACCAAACTGCTTTAGTTTTGTGAACTGTCCCATACCAGTTGATGGCTACTTTATCCAATCAGCAGTGGCGGATAGTTTATGTTTATCTCACTTTTTATTGGTTGCTACTTACCTGTCACCAAGAAACACACTGTTATTATCAGCCGTTCCCTGAGTGAAATCCTGACTCAATAGTTGGTGTCTTCTCTGCTTATTAGAAGCAACACCAAATCCTCTTAACAACATAACTGTTCCAGGAATACCTGTCACTATCCCGCTGTTTCATCAATACTAGAAATAACTCACTGTGACTATTACCTGATTCATATTTTAATGCCCTGTCCGCACTAATAGAGATATTTTAAAATTAAGTTTTATTTGTGCAACTGTGTTCATTTTGGTACTTGGCACTTTGTCAGCTTTTTAGACCCAATAATAAAAGAGAAATTTAGACATATTTCCGCCCAGGATGTACCTAATGATGACCTCAGATAAATGCAAAAAAATGTATACTCTTGCTTTGAGCCATTCCAAAATTAATGAATTGTTGATAACATATTGGGACCAAAAATAGGACCAAAATTGGGACATGAAAAGCTATGCAGGTGTCAGTGCGTTTGATCTGGAAAACATGGCTGTAAATGGTCAGAAAAACCATTATAAATAAAGACACTGTGTTAAATTTGATGATCTGAGTGGTTTTTCTAATCCAGACATGTGGGTTTTTCATGAATCTGCAGTCTCAATCCAGGTTTTGTGCAGAACCCATCGTGTCCACTCGTGTTACATGCGGAACCTGCCTATTTAAACACAAATAAATTGCACAAGATTTTGCAACAGTGGTCATTTTTGTGAAACACTCTCCCTCGCATAACTGGTTCAATTCCAAAAATGTACCTGTGAGAGAATAAAAAGACATTCAAAAAATAGTAGCGCATAATTTTCGTGTCCTTTTTGCCGTGATACATGCAGATTTTTGTATAAAAAATAATGTAAAAAAATATAAAAATGTGTTTTATCTGAAAAATAGTTTCTCCTTTATCTCAGTGAATATTTCTTTTTAAAACAAACCCAAAGTCCTTCCAAACTTGCTTCATAACATTAGTCTATATCTGGTTTGAATTTTCAGCCCCTCTGTCTTGTTTTTAGGGACTAGTTTCATAGAAGCACTCATTTATTTATTTATTTTTTGTTTGTTTCACTGCTCTGTTCACTAAATTCTCAGAAAAAAAACACTGACTTTAAACTTTGGACACCACAGCTAGTATTAGATATATGAGACATAATGGCTTTAGTCTGTCATGAACTTAAGCAGCAATGGCAACTTAGGTTGTTTTAAGTGTTTGCTTGGAAGTGCATTATTCATATTTTGTAGATTTCATCCCAACACTGGTACATGTCCAATCTGGTCCATCTCCCAAATGTGTCTGTGCAGATCTGGCTCTACTGCAGGTAGAGCTCAAACATATACACCTATGTGGCCTACATTTTATGTTTCAGGTTTATACACAAAGCAATAACAGCCATGCACAAATTGAGGTGTGATTTGTTGTAACTAGAGTTGTAACAAATCATTACTTTGAGTAACATTTTGAAAAATCTGTTTGTGCAACCTAAAATTTCCATGTGGATGAGAGGCCACTTTTAAAAAAGCCAAGTGGCTATTGACACAGTACTGTGGCATGAAATATCAGCTTGTCTATTACCACAGAGCCAGTCAGCACCCTCATCATATCTAGATTGGTAACATACATCCCGAAAAAGTACCAAGGCAATCAGATAGCAAATAGGTCAGACTGAGGCACAGTTGACATTTAGCTCACTTGGTAACGTAGGGGACTCCAAATTCCTGAATTTTTTTTAGACTATTTGGAACAATAATTCCTATTCTATACTGTATAGTATCACTAATTTGTCGTTTCTTCCATCAACTGCCACAGTACTGTGGTAGAAAAATGCACTAAATAACGCACTAAAGTATACACCATATATCACCACAATACTGTGGCAACAAGAGGCAAATGACTTCATGTAACAGTATCCATGATTGGCTCCAGTACAAATGCTAGCATTTGATTGGTCTGTGGGAATAGACAAACCGATATTTTGTGCCACAGTACTGTGGCAGTAGCCATTGCCATAAAAAAAATATATCCGTTGTGCAAAATATCTGCATCATAGTGGACAAGGTGAGTTACTATAAATTGCATCCTGCTACAAAAGTGTGTTGGACCGAGAGTCATAATGATGGTAGTAAAGAGGGTCGTTGCTAAGGAGACGCTACACAGTCTCCTCTAGGTGAACTGCTGTGACCTGGCAGGCTGTCTGAGTGTCTACGGTATCATCTGGCTTTACATTTACATAAGATAAGTTTACATTGGACAGCTATCGTCATCAAATGTTTTAGAGCAGCCTGTTTCCCTCCAGCTGCTCAGCCAACAGACAGTAATAGGTGTTGATGAACCACATTTGTCTATTTTAATTAAAACTCAGTATTACAGCCAAATTAGCGGATGCACTTGGACAGAAATGTAAAAACACTACTAAAGTGCAGAGACACTTTGGACACTCTAAGCTAATGTGGCATTGAATCCTCATCGGACAGTGAAGATTACCTTGAAAAAATTTGGAGGGAGGGGAAAAAAACACAACAGCAGTGGGGTCCTGGAGGCAGTTGGTGATCCCATTTAGTAAACACCCTCTAGTGACTCCTCCAACTAAAAGGGCCCCAGATGGGAAGGCTTTGACCTTGTTTTGAACTCTTTCTGTACTGCCAAGAGGTAAAGTGGATGCTCAGCTAGTTTAGATTTGCCAGCCCAATGCCTCACTAAATAGAGGCATGAAAGAAGAAATGATTGAGAACATGTTATTTTAATTATCATACAGACTAAACACTTTGTCATAATTGTGTTTCTATGACAAAGGGGGCTATTACACTGTTGTTACTTAAGAGGGAGCCCACTCCACTTGCAAAAATTAAATTTGTATTCTCCAGTCAAGTTTTACTGTTTGGAGTGGCTTTAAAAAGAGGAGAAACACAGCGGGAAATAATGAAGCGCTATAGTGTCCTTGAGTAGTAAATGCTGTCAATGTCACAGCCTGTGGTAAAATATTTCTAATAATACAAGACTTGATTTTTGTGAGGGTCACCGGAGGAAATATGGTGATCATTAACTACAGCTTGTCCTTTTGCTTCAGATTCATCTCCTGCAATATGTCATACATGGGTCAGCAGAAATACATCTACGTGGTTCACTGGTCCTAAAGCAAGACAGATTTTAGGATTATATTAAACACAGTAAAAACCCTATTCATAGGTTCTTCCTGGAATTTGGGATTAATAATAGCCTCTAGTTAAGGTCAAAATTATTGTTCCTTTGATGAAACTGAACACAACTCTGGGCTTTTTCAAGGGCATTACTAATATAAGTGCTTTCTTTATAGTAAAAACATTACTTTTGCTTTTGTTCTTTTTACAGCACAGGTGTTAAACATACGGCCCGTGGGCTAAAACCAGCCTACCAAAGGATCTTCTGGCCCGTGGGATGAATTTGTGAAATGCAAAAATTACACTGAATATATTAACAATCATGGGTGTCAAAATCATTTGCATTCAGGTTCCACTGTCATCTCAATTTGATCTAAAGTGGGTCAGAACCAGTCAAATACTATTATAACCACATAAAAATGTTTACATTTAGAAACTATCCTTTCAAAAAAATGTGAATAATCTGAACAAATATGAACAACCTGAAATGTCTTAAAAGGGTCATATTTTGCTAAACCCACTTTTATTAGTTAGTCTTTGGTACATTTATTTGTGTATTTGTGGACCGTAATAGTTAAAAAAGATTGAGTTTGAACCCTCCAGGTGCTGCAAAGCTATCTTTATATTCATTTAGGCAAAAATCGAGTGGATTTCTGCAACCCATTTTAATTTCTGCTTCATTTGTTACGTCTATAACTAGGTACGTCATGACATTTGCACATACAGTATAAGATCAAGGCTTCCAACGAACATTTCTCCGAGTACACCATAATTGTTTGTCAGCAGCAGCGGTTGTAGTCCATACTGAAAATATGTCCAAACTTCGAGTCCATTACCTAAAATGTTCAGTTGTTGGTTGAAGAGGACAGAGCAGCAAAGCCAACAACCTGGAGGGGGTGGAGTGTAAAGTCGCTCATTTGCATTTAAAGGGCCAGTGCTCAAAACGACCTTTCTGGTGTCATTACTCAGAAATAGGGTTGAAGATGGACCTGTGGAATTGAATTAATGAAGAATTTCAGACCCAAACATAGCATTTACAGTTTATGTAGACCACAGGGAAATGTTTTAAAATGCATAATTTCATTAAAAAAAGCAAAATATCACTCCTTTAAGAGAAGTAAGAGCAATTTTACCAATCTTCTGCCTGCTACTAAATGTTTTGTGTATTTGTAGATCCAATGTGATCTTTAAGTTGTAATTTACATGTGTAAATGATAAACAGAAGCATAATATTGTTAAAATTGCACTTATATTTCTTAAGCCATTTCAGGTTGTTCATGTTATCCACATTTTTAATGAAACTTTGTAAATGTAAACATTATCATAATGTAATTGTATTTTTTTCCACTGTTGTTATTTTCCTGGTCTGACCCACTTGAGATCATATTGGGCTGAATGTGGCCCCTGAACTAAAATGAATTTGACACATGTTCTACAGTGTTAGATGACAATGTTTTCTGTTTTCCTGTTGCTGTTGCACTTAGTAGAGACAAAAAAAACAAAAATGACAAAGCCAAAATTATTTGCTCTCTAAGAATTAATAGTCTATATCACAACCTGTGTAGATCACAAGATATCCATCCACTATGCTCTTTTTGAGGTCATGATGAAATTACACAGGATGTCAGAGTGGCTCTTGAAAATCTAGCCTTCAATAGCCACAAGCCCCACTCACTGGAATTTGAGAGACATTTCTGTTGCTATATTTTCATGAAGAATATACCCTAAGGTCAATAATTTTGACTGCCAATATTCAATAGGTTTGTGATCCAACGTTCACATTTTTAAAGTATCTAAAATGTACTAAACAGTGGTTTGTGTATTGATAAATGTTTTACTTCACTACTGTAAAGTTTTATGAATAGTGTCAGGCAGAATTTTCCCTATCCCCCAGGGGCCAAATAATATTGAGTTTCATAATTTTAGCCATAAATATGTAAATTAAATTGCGGGCAGTGTGATGGTACACATAACAGCAGAGTCATCTATCTCATAAAGCTTAAGGATTGAACAGTGGGTGTTTTAACATTTAGCCACTTAGTAGATTCTTTTAGCATTAGTTATATTTGTTGATATAGGTGTGTATATATGACATTACTTTGTTTTCATTTGGTGATGAGTTTCGCTCTGTTATTTTACATCAGAGGATCTTATACAGAGATGTGACAGTGGTGTGCAGAGTTGCATTCACTGTCTATACTGACAAACTGGATTGGAGCCTTAATGCAATGTACTTAGAGCATTACACTGCATGTCCAAGCTGCCCCGGGGGCTGCAACTTTAACTTGGCTTTGCTTTGACATGTTTCTTTTTGATCAGAGAGGGAAAAGTGCCCAGGAACTTCCATGTGAGACACCATTTAGACTAACTACCATGTGCTTCACTGCTGCTCCAGAAGCAGAAGAGTCAGGAAGCTAGTTACACCAAAATAAACCAAAAAAAATATGTCGGTATCTGTTAAAATGAAACAAGGATGGTAACAGTTGGAAATATTTTGGAGACTCTTCTCCAGCTTGTGCTAAGACACCCAGACTCCCTTCATTCATGTTTCTGTGCTTGTGAGGATGATAAGGCAGACATACAGAGGGCTTGGAGGTAAAAATAGAAGCAGAGCAGTGTCCATCCATCACTGTGACTGTCTGAAGGGCCAGATCGATTGTGTGTGTGTATGTGTGTGTGTGTGTGTGTGTGGGTACGTGCATGTTATGTGATGCAGTCCACTACCTCAGCAAGAAGACCCAAAATGCGAGTGAGCAAAACGTGATGTGACTTTTGAGACACCGAAGTGCGCACACATGCACACACAGGTAAACCTAGTGAATTTAAGGAGATAAATACCAGTGCTGTCTGAGAGAAATTGACCTCTAAGGCCAGTAAACACACAGACAAGCGCTCACCTAACTTACACAGAACCATCTCTCGGTCTAGTATAAAGGTTACATGACTACTGTGTAGGAGGGTGTATGTGTGCGCCTCCTGTGTTTGTATGTGCATGCCCTACTGTGTAACAACCCCCAGCCACCAGAGAGTGCATAATTAATTATTTTTCTTCTATTTCCATGAGAGCTTTTCTCTCTTTATAAGGGCCCTGGTCCGGCTCTGATCGCTTTAATAGCTTTTCTGCTTCCTATTCTGTCTCTTCCTATTTGTAAGTGTGATGAATTACCTGCTGGTTACCTAGGAATCTATTACCTTCACTGAATACCAATGGGCCATTAGGGATGAATCAGTTTGAGGTTGGCACTGACTGATATAGATCAACATGTGCATGAATACACGCACAAACACACACATATGCATGTTGGAACAGTCCAATTAAAGGCACAGTAGTGGAACTTTAACAATACAGCAATGCACGAGTTGAACCTTTATGTGTTTCTGTGTGTTATTTTCTCTGTGTATAGTTGTGTGTGTTTGTGTGTGAATGTGTGCGAGTGGGTAAGTGTGCAAAGGTCATGCCTCTCATCTCTAAGTGAGCCTCAGTGAGAAAGACTGAGTGGCAGCACTCATCAATATTAACTATGCCCTTCCTTTCATCCACACCATAAATCCATGAAAACAAACACATATAAGGGTTTGGAGTCTGGCTCTGGTTGTGTGTGTGGTTGTGTGTTTTCAGGAGAAAGACTGAAGGACTGAGGCAATGTTGTTGACCAGTGGTGCAAAAAAAAAAAAAGCTAAAATATTACTATCTGATATTATAGATATTTGCTGTGGAAGTTGAACCAAGTTTTATATTAAAGCCAGGTGTAATTTCAAACGAGTAGAGAGAGATAGAAATCACATATAAAGAGACAGATATTGGACATATATGTGCATATAACAAGTTTAGGCAGGTGTGCTTCTGCATTTATTGTATCACTTTAATTTTACATTAGAAGGACATGCTGAGACCACACGCCTAAACACACAGTCCCCTAATTCAATCAAACACCCTATCTCTGATGGAGGCTGATCAATAGAGGCCCCTCGGGCACAGTCCCACTTCAAATTATCAATACCATGATATGAAATATGCTTTAACACATATATAGTTATATACAGTATAAGAACACTTTTATTCAAGTAATCTGTGTTCACTTAATTTGAAGAACCTGAAACTTTTCGTAGACATTCATTCTGATTAAATGTTCAAGAAATCCACACTTGGAAGACTTTTTTTAACTCCTCATGTGACTGGAGTTTTGGCTACTGACAACTGCATTCAGAATGAACATTAAAAAAAACAAATGAACTTATTCCACCTCAGCATACTCCCCTCAGGCCCTCTGTGATCACATATAGTTTAGCTAAATTCACAATAAAATACAACTCAGTAGCATTTTGTCTCATCTGGCAAAATAAAAATACTCATATGCCAGCATCTACCCAGGGATTCAGGCTTCACTGAAATTCAAACCATTAAGCACAAAGAAATGTAAAAGTGTCACTAAAGAGTCATGCAGACCAAAAACTACAGTTATATGACCATAATGGTGAGTATAACTATACAGCTCCACACAGCAAATACAACAATAACAAGTGGTGAATGGTATCATTGAGATCGCCTTCATAGCAATTTGATGAATATTAAAAACACTGAAAGCAGAATACACCTGAATTCTTAGGTGATTATCCAATCCACTTTATTTATATAGCACATTAAACAACAAAAATGTTTCCAAAGTGTACATCATACAAACAATAAAACAATTAAAAGAAATACTAAAAATAATAAATAAGTACATAAAACTACAATAATCATCTAAATAAAATAATAAAATGAAATAGTTTTTTTTTTAATTTATAAAATCAATAAAAATAAATTAATAAATAAATAAAAGACACAGAGGACCACACAACTCACACAGAGTTAAAAGCCAGAGAATAAAAGTGGGTCTTAAGACGAGACTTAAAACACTCCCCTGTGGGGGCTGTTCAGACATGTTCACCTATCCATGTTAGAACTGGATGTCACCATTTACATTTGATTTATTGTATTAAGGAAAGGAATAATCAGCAACACAGACAACAGAGAGTAGCATTGGTTTTCTGTTGTGGCTCATATTGGACTTTGTGGATATTTTTTGTTAACCTTTTGAGATATCAGCAACACAGGGAAATACACTAATAAACTACTTTCATCCACAAAACTTGAAAAGTATACTTGAAAAGAAACGCGTGTTGACTTTTTCACTCATTTTGTATCGTAAAACAGGTGATCAATATTCCTTCTGGCCTCCGCCACAGCTGGAACTGCAGTTTACACGATGTTATCATTCAGCAGTGTGGATGTTTGTGTTACTAACTACACTTAAAGGTATTTTTCTTGGTGAAATCAGTCCTTTTCATCACACATCCCAGTGTTTCTGTTCTAAATCCTTATCTCCTATGCTTCCACCAAGTTTTATGAAAATAGGTGAAGTAATTTTTGTATGATCCTGCTGACAAACAAACAAACAAACACTAACAAAAACATAACCTCCTTGGAGAAGGTAATTAACTAACTACACAAATAACAGCTTTTGTTCCACACTAAAAAATAAACGATGCGTGATTCAAGGAAACTGGAGAAAAGAAAGAGAGGACGAGAAGTGGGAAATGTTTAAAATTGCACCGCTTATGTTTTTGATTATCTGCTGGTACATGCTTGTGCTTAAATGCGTACAAAAGCAAAAATGAAAGGAAAAAAAAAGAGGAAAAGAAGTGAAGAACGTTGGCAAATGGAAATCCTTTGATCAGGACATGAAAACAAGAGCAGTTAAGCTGAGAGTGAAGAACAACAAAAAGACGTCATAGACAATTACTGTGAACATGGCTCCATTCAGTATAAACACCCCTGTGTTTTGCTAAGGCGACACGTAACACTTAAAATCCGCTGTCATCTCTTCTCATGCTTTTCATCTTCCAAACGCCAGAGCGTGAAAAACAAACACGGAGGAAACAGACATTTTTCTGTTTACAGCGCAGCTATCATGCCCAGTGGGAAAATAGAGGTCTTAATGAAACACATTAGACAGATATAGTGTGTGTATCAAAGTGTGTAGGTGTGGGTCAGTGTGAGAGTGTGTTTAAGAGACACAGTCTGCCTTTTATTCCATTGAAGTCAGATTACCTAGAGGGAACATGGCTATTCATTGAGACACACTGCATGGTTTAATACTGTTATTCACTGTTCATTACTACCAGGGCCTGCACAAACAGGAAAGAGAACACACTACTGACCTGGAATTCATATTGACATAGAAAACAACACCTCAGTCCTTCAAATGGAAGCTGTACACCCCAAATATAGCTACTTAATTAAAATATTTTTTTCTCACTTGTTACATTAATGTCCGTTGGCTGTACCAGATAAACCACTGCTGGATGTTATGAGTGGATTTTCCTCAAGCAGCTTCATGACTAGTTGTTTATAAAACCTACAAAAACACTCATCTTGCTTTAAGGCATTACAGGTTTAGGGGAAAAAAAAGACTTTCAGTGCAGCTCTAGTATCAGTATGATGCACTAAATCATGCTTCATGACAAAAAAGGATTTTCTGATAGAAATAACTCTAATATATACAGACCCATTTATCACAATTTCTCTTGAAATGCCCTTAGAGACCAGACATCTTCCTTAGACGCATTTATTGTGATACAAAGAAAGATGCTTTGCACCTTACAATGTTCTAGTGCAAATGAGAAGTAGCGCTTTCTGTTCGCAACATTTCTAGACTTTTGAAAATGGGCAAAATATGTAGTGCATAAATGGCAATAAAGAGCAATCTACCAGAGAATTTTGACAAATATTTAGTTCAGTGCTCCCTGTGCACCACAGCCCACAGCGTTGTATGTGAAAGAACAAGCATTTACTGACCCTAAAAGCCTCACACTGTTTGTAGCATATTGAAATGTCAGTTTTACTTCCTGGCAGTGGACTTTTTAATGAAAGAAGTGAGACACACTGAGAAACGATCTGTTTTATTGTACCACTAAATGAAATCAGATTACCTGGAGCAAATGTACGAATTCATTGCGACATGCAGCATGGTCTAATAATATTGCTTGCTGTTTGGTCATTACTGCTGAGGCTAGAATATAATGATGCAACAGAGTGATTCTTCAGGGAGCACTCACAGCACGCTGCATGAGCCACCATGCACACACAGACGCGCACACACAATGTTGGATTTACTGAGATAAAATAAAAACAGGTTTTCAAATAAAACACATTTTTATATTTTTTTATTTTTTTTTAATGCAAAAATCTGTGTGTGACACAGTAAAAAGGACATGGAAACTGATTACGTGCTACAATTTTTTTGAATATATTTTTATTCTCTCACAGGTACATTTTAGGAGTCAAACTAATTATTCAAGGGAGAGTGTTTCACAAAAATGACCACTGTTGTAAAATCACTCATGATTTATTTGTGTTTAAATGGGCAGGTTCTGCATGTAATGTGAGTGGACATGATGGGTTACACACAAAACCTGGAATGAGACTGCTGATTCATGAAAAACCCACGTCTGGATTAGAAAAAAACACTAGGATTGTCAAATTTAACACAGTGTCTTTATTTATAGTGGTATATAACACCATTTCAAGTCATATTTTCCAGATCAAATGCACTGACACCTACGTAGCTTTTCCTGTCCCAATTTTGGTCCTATTTTTGGCCCCACTATTTTATTACAAATTCATTAATTTTGGGATGGCTCAGAGCAAGAGTATAATTTTTTTTAGCATTTATCTGAGGTTATCATTAGGTACATCATGGGAGAAAATATGTCTAAATTTCCCTTTTATTATTGGGTCTAAAAAAGCTGGCAAAGTGCCAAGTACCAAAATGAACACAGTTTCATAAAAGCACCCAAATATTAAAAACAAAGAACCTACATTTTTTGCTCTAAGATAAGATAAGATAAGATAAGATAAGATAAGATAAGATAGTAGAAACAGTAATGATAAATAAGTACAGAAAATGTATGTAAATCAAGTATCACAACAAGCCTTGCACCTTACTAAGGGCAATACACTCTATAATAATTGCACATTGAAGGAACTGATAACGCAATCACGGGAAAAGTTGGTTTTGTGTATAGGTGTGGATGCATACATGGAATAAAAATAAAATAAAATAAAATGAAACCTGAAAATTTCATGAAAATCTGTCTATAACTTTTTGAGTTATCTTACTAACAAACAAATAAACAAACAAACACGCACGCATGCAAACACACAAAGCAAAGTGATCACAATACCTCCTGGCAGAGGTAATAAAAAACTTGAAAATTTGAATGTTTTAACATTCTGAGTCACTTTATGTTAGGTATATATTGGGGATATTCTATACGCACTGTTACTCATAAAGTTGGAATAATATATTCATTACCTCTTGCATGCTGTTGCCCAACTTAAAGGGAAACAGTGTTTGTTGCAGGGCTGAAATATATAGTAGAGACAAACTACAGATTCTTACCAATGGACAAGTAATGGTGACCCTATTTAGGTAGATGTTTTTGAACAGCTGTAGGAAGCCAGAGGGCCAGGATAGAACCCATGTAGACAAGGGACAAACACACAAACTCCACACAGAAAGGCCTCCTGCAGCCGGTGTGAGGCTCAACCCCAGGACCCTCTTAAACTGAGGGGACAGTGTTAACTACTTCATTACCAAACCACGAGGAATAGGACAGAGGGCAGGGACATTTCTGCATATAATTAATCTGTCCATCATTATATTTTCTTTTTACTGGTGTTTATCTCATTTGTACAGAATTGACAGAATGTGAATATTGGGCAGCGAAGAAGTAGCATTTTATGTTTTTGGAACAAGGTCAGTTTTTGTGAACTTTTGCAGAGAGAATAAAGGACTCATCTGTGTGAACGGAACATCATGTGATAACAAGAATTATGGATCCAGCCACAGCATTCAGTATGAAACACACAAACAATAAAGACATCCAAGTGAAGGACAACATTTGGAACAGCATTAACAAACAAATAGACTATAATGATAGTGGGGAGTTTTGTCCTTTTACCAAACACAGGCTGCAGGGGATGTTGAATACATTACTATTTCTGTCAAATGGCCTGGGATGAATATATTTGAATCTTTTATTGAACAAGTGTGGCAGCTGTTGCAAACTTGCATTGGTGTAGATAGTTTTGATGAACATAGCATCACATCCAGAGGATGTAAAAGCCTTAAAAAATACACTAAGGCTACATTCAGACAGCAGGTCTTAATGCACAATCAAATTTTTTGGTGAAATCCAATCTTTTTGTGTGCTGGTTCATATTACACATTAAATGCGACTTCTACCAGTTTTGAGTATGAACTGAATGCAACCCTGAAGCAACCCACATGCGCAAAAGAGGTCCTGATGTAATATGTGACCACACAGGCATACACTGTGTTCACGGAAGGAAAAATGTTCTTCCCGCCACTCCTCCTCCTGGGAAACAGAATTGGGATGTTTGTCACATTTCAATGACGTATAGGTTGGATGAATACAACATGACTGTTCAGACTGAGGTCACATTGCAAAATATCAGATACGTATCAGATTTAGGACCACCTATGAAAGTGGCCTGGGTCGGATTTATGCTGTTCAAACTGTCTTTAACAGATTGGAAACAGGTCACATATGGGCAAAAAAATCAGATTTGCCTGAAGTCTGAACGTAATCGAAGCATTATTTTGTAGAGCATTTAGCATTGTTAAGAAACATGTTGTATGAATAGTTTATGATACTAATCTGAATGAGAATCATTTTAGGTTTCATTATTTATGTGGAATTGTTTATCAGACCTAAGTTAACCTCAACAGCAAAATGCAGATTTTCATTACACTTATTAAACCTTTATGACAAATGTGAGAAACACATTGGTGATACAGTAAAAGTACCTGCAAATGGAAAGTGTTTCAATTAGATGAAATTAAATGAATCCATTATTGTCATGCTATTAGCTCTAAACTAGATAATGTACTGTATCTGGATGCCAAGAAAAGCATTAAAGGAGCCTCTACAGTCACCCAGCAGTTGCAGTATGCCAGTAACATGAATAAACGAAGACTTGCAGCAAAGTCAGTCTCACTGCCGTGCAAGGATTTCAGATATCATTCCGTTCTATGTCCCCCAGTGAGGCCATTAAGAAGACGTATGACCACGCAAAACGTCACCAATAAAGATGATGGTACAGTGCCATTATTGAGCGTCTCAAATCATCTACAAGATGACTGAGCCATTTAATGAAAGAAGTGAGTGAGGAAAATGCTCTGAGAAGTGCTGTATGTTAGGGAGGTGGAAATATATAGACGGAATGGCAAATCAATGTGTATACGTGTCAGAGAGTGGGATAAAGTGTATAAAATTGTACTTGTGTGTGTAATGTATGTGTGTGCATACTGCAGAGTTGTGTTCTTCTTAATCAGTGCTCAGAGCTCACATGTTGAGGAATCATGAAACAAAGATAAACTCTGTAAACGTGTGTCTGTGTGTACAAGTGTCTTTTATGGTCATCACTGCACTAGCACCTTTTCAGTTAACAACTTAATTCTCACTGAATCAGTAATTTTTCTGTCTGTGTGTGAGTGAAGATAAGCAGGAGTTTCTGCTTTTCACTTTGTATTGAGCAAAACGGTGTTAAGAATCATAGAAACCAATCCCTGAAAATGTCATCACCAACCTAGACGGCTGGGGAAGAGTCTGTTTGTAAAGCATTACATTACTTTATGTTACACCTAGGGTTATAGATTTAGATAGAATGTCATGCATTTCTGTTTGATAGTGATTCTGCTCATATTCTGCTCTGAACAATCTGATGACACTATGGACCAACTACCCCAACAGCAGAGCCTGACACTGATCCTTTAAAACAGGGTTCTCAACCTTTTTTGAACCACACCCTACTTACAGCATTATAAACCTATTGGCGGCCCCCTATGCCTGAACAAATTTGTGAGACCTCGGGGGCATAATTCTAATGCGACAGACCTGTATGTGGAGAACGTGGTGGGTTATATAGCTCTGTAGATAAAGCTGTGAGCTCCCATCACCTTATCATTGACCAGGTGTGCCTGCAGAGTGAAATTATGAGGTACGCACAGACCACACAGATCGGGGGAGTGAATAATTCGTAAGACAAGGGGGGTGGGGGGGTAAATAGATCGTAAGACCGTGGGGGTAAATAGATTGTAAGACCGGGGAGGTTCTCCGTAATTACCGCAATGTACCTTACCTACCTACCTACCTCTCTGTCTCTCTCTCTCTCAAACTTTACCCAGTACACACAGGTACGCACGGCTGCAGGCGCCACTGTCACTGACTCCCTGCTGCCCCCCAAAATAAATTTGCAACAGGGGGACGATGTGCCGGACGGTTTTCCCCCCCTGGGGGGAAGATGTGCCAAGTGATTTAGAATGTTGTGATGTACAACAGTAGTCACTAACGTACCCGCAAGCATGCACAACAATGTCACTCAGATCCCTTCATGTGCTTGCGCCCCCCCGGGAGATTGTCCTCGCCCCTCACCCCACACACACACACACACACACACACACACACACACACACACACACACACACACGTTACAAACCACTGATTTAAATGAATCAACAAATGTAAACAAAGACAACAATTTTGCTAATGCATGAAAAGGCTGAGGAGGTGGAGGAGATGATTTGCAGATCTGTAGTAGGCTGTAACTGGCTCAGGTATAAAGAATGCTAATTGGAGTGGGGTAGAATGAAATGGTGAATGATTGGACAGAAAGGGGCTTGCAAATACATCTAACTCTACTTTCGCCTGAACTACCATGAAACTCTCTTTTTAACCACAAACCTGAGGATTTCAGGAGTATACCGTACTTTCCGGACTATAAGCCGCTACTTTTTTCTCGTTTTGAACCCTGCGGCTTATACAGCAATGCAGCTCGAGTATAGATTTATATGGGCTACCGGCCTCCAGGGGGCGCTCTAGTAGGAAGCGCAAAAGTGAGACAGACAGGTGGAAGAGGTAATGCGGAGAGAAGTTTTAATCTTAACTTTTAACAATCATTTTGCGTGTCATGCACAAACCCTCATCATGGAAAACACATGATGAAATGCATATTTTGCAGCTTTTAAGTTAAAAGCAATTGATGTGTCTGTCTAAAAAGGAAACAGAGCTCCTGCTCGTAAGTGCCATTGAGCAACAACGGAGGAGAGACGTAGAAGGTGTGTGACGGAGACTTTCTGAGGTTGTGGAGCCTTTGAGGCTGTTCAGCTCAGACACTGAAGAAGACGACTGCAGTGGTTTAATGAGCAGAAGGAAGATGAAGATAGAGATCAATGACTTTTCTGGGTTTTTTAACCAGCCGTGTTCCTGCCGTTTTACTGCCGTGTTACAGGCACTGTTTGGAAAAAAGCAGTTAAGGTATGGAAATAAATATTTAAATAATTTTTCTGTTTACCATCTTTCTGTGTAAATATCTCTTGTCACAACGTGGACACCTGCGGCTTATAGTCAGGTGCACCTTATAGCCCGGAAAGTACGGTACTTTCAGTAGGAAGAACTATATAACTCAAATAGAGTGAAAGCACTTGTTCTTTACGTGTCAGAGGGTTAAAAAAAAAAAAAAAAGCAAAAAGCACTTACTGTAATTATAAATTTGGAGGTTGAGTATCTGAATCTTATTGCAGAAATATAAATAATATAATAAACGCTCTTAGTAGCATTACAGCTAGCACATGTTGATAGGCTAATACATTTATTTCATTGAGCTTCTTCTTATACTTCAGCATCTGTCTGCACTTAAAGGTTCAGTATGAGGCTGCATTACCTCATAGAATGTGTCTGTTTAAGAAATGACAATAAAAAAAATGTGAGCCCTGCTTACAAACTCCAGCATGCAGTGAGTCTGATTTACACAGATGCTTAAGAGTTATGCTAGTGTGAAAACATAATTGATTCATTATAAAACTCCGACAGGGCAAAATAGGCCACACACAGTCTAGGTAATTAATGAAAAGGCTGCACCTCTATGTACAGGAAAGTGTGAATGTGTTTGTCTTCTTCATTTCGATATTGTTAAAATAATGACAATAATTTTGGTCCAAAATTATGCAAAAATGAGTGAAAACACTTTCTAGTTTTGTCCAGTTAGATAACAACAATAAAAAAAAGCCATCACACACCGCCTGAGCCTCCAGAAACCAGTTTGGTTGTAATTTGACTGTATTTTCTCTCATGGTCAGATCACTCAGCCTTAAATCTAAGTCAAAATAACAGTCTTATTACTGACCTGCAAATCAGAATTGTGTTTTTGTTTCCTTGGAATATATTGTTTATCTAGAACAGAGAGGTCCATTATGTTGCTCCTCCAAGTTTTGACAGTAGCCCCGGGGGGCAGCTTGTGTTAAGGTGAATCACCATCATTTACTGAACCACATTTAATATCACCTTAGCTAAAAAGACAAAACAGAAAACAAACAAACACCGGTTCTAATAAGGGTATTTGTGTTTTTAGCAGCCACCATAACTGAGGATGAGGTGAGTGCTGTGATCTGCATCTTCATCACTAGAAGTCACTGTGTATTCCACTATGAACCTGTGCATGACTCGATAGCTAACTCTGAATCTAACTGCACTGTTTAAAGAATGTGTTCATAAGACTTTGTCATGGTCTTGGTGTGTGTTTGGTATGATTAGTATTCCAAAAGTGTCAGGTACTGTGAGCGAACTCTGACCTAAAGCATAAAAAAACATCAACCTCACTAAGTGATGACACAGGTGAAACTTGTAAGACAAAAACGTTTGCCTGGAGTACCATGAATCATGTCAATGCAAGTCTTCCATTTCTACTTATTTTAAGTAATTCTGTATATTTTAGTAACAAAACCAGTCTGACACCTCAAGGTGAATTTGACTCCAGCAGTTTGACTGTCATTCAGGTAGCCTGCCTGTAGAGATAATCAGTACAGTCTGCATGTAAATGCAATCTGTGGCAGTCAATAATACATAAACAGTATTGATTTGCAAATGATTCACTATGGGCACAATCTATATTAACTCTAGATGACAAATGAGGTTATGCATCGCTGCAATAATTAACCACCCAGCCACATATGATAATCATCATAATTATTGCTGCAGGGATGGAACAGAATAGAATAGAATAGAATAGAATAGAATAGAATAGAATAGAATAGAATAGAATAGAATAGAATAGAATAGTTTATCATGTGTCTTAGTTAGAAATGGATTCAAACAGAACTATTACACCACATATAAAGGATTACATTTACATGTGTGGAGGGGCATCATTGCATTTTTCAGCTTTTAGCAACACAAACCAGGCGTGAGCACCTCTTTGTTATAAATCGTTTCCTCTCGATTTCTTTCTCCTCCATCCCCAATTCCCCCTTACTGCTTTTTGTCGATCTTCATCAGCTCTGTCCCATAGGATTTTTGAGTACCTGCACCTCTGCACCACACATTCCTCCACTCTACTCTATATATGCGCATATGTCAACATATACACACGTATTTAGTGAAGCTTTTGGTCATGCTAATCCACATGCATTATTTTCTGTAAGCCTATGAAAAAAGATGCAGCACTCAGCCCAGTGGAAAAGTGTGTGTCTATGGCTAAGGCAGATCATAGAGTAAGATGCAAATACACACCTGCAGAGATGCCGTACATGTCTGTATTATACGAAAGAGACCGACACACTGGTATGTGGGCACACAGTAAATAACAAAGGCAGACTGACAGCAGTAGAGGATACAGATGTATGACTCTGGGACAAGGAAATGGGTTGTTTTCCTCTGTGAATAGGGAAAACGATGGGGACCAGGGATTTTTATGATCCGTTCACGCCTCTTGGATACTAGAACTGTGAGGAACTAGCCAAGGTCAGAGGCAAAATTCCCTATTCTAATTCAGAATGTTGCTCACCACCCTGAGAAAGAGTCAGGGATTAATTTAGAGATCCATCCACCATGCTTGTGCAGAAAGGAGAGATGACAAAAAAATGGTGAAGAACAGAGGAACAGAGAGAGAAAAAGAAAGTGTCTGTAGAGATCTGGAGACAAGGTGGAGAGTGACAGCAAGAGGGAACGAGGGGAAGGGAGAGAAAAAATGAGAAAGCAAGTGAGCATGAAAAATAAGAGGATGAAGGACAGAGAGAAGGAGAGGTGGTTCCGCTTGTTATGAGTAACCAGTGAAGAGAGAACAGTTCACACAGAAGAGCTTCATTTTCCAAACACTCATCCTCAATGAAGTCACCCCACAGTCTGGCTCATTTTTTTGTTTTCAGACAAATATGCTACTGTATGGTATATTTGGCTACACAAACAATTCCTGGAATTATGGTTAAATTTTCATGTTTTTTGTGTATGTCTGATTTATTTCAGCACTTTTATAAATATTTCTGCACACTGAGTTCTGTGGATTTTCAGTGATTTTGTAATGAGTTTAAAACATAGAGGGCTCTATCAGACACCCAACAACATATATCATTATCTCAGTCGGTCAGCATTTAGTGCATGCAACTTTGAACACATGCATAATTGTTTTGCACTTGCAATCGATCATGCCAACCCTCTTTCCTGCAGCGGTTTTACTCATCACTAATAAAACTCCTGTACCTCCTTTTGTGTTATTGAAAAGTTACCTGTTATGTATTCACTCTGTAGCTTCATACTTACACAGAGGAGTACAAATAGGAGTGAACATAAATATATACACTGTCTGATGATATCTGAGGGTGGGAAGAAGCAGATTAATTTTCCAATCAGTGTCAATTGTGTTCAGCTGTCTATTAATTTATGGTCGTCTATAATAAAACAGAATCAAGAGCTTGGAAATTAAATTTTCCAAATGAGATTAATGATTCTACTTGACTTGCATTGAACTGATTTCAGGCTTTCATAACAATACCTTCCAGGTAAAAAAAAACAAAAAAACTAAAGTCATTGTACTCATAAATAGCACAATATGAATGAAATGCTAGATTATATTGGAGAAATTCTGCACTTCAGGCTTTCAAGCACTCTGTTGTGCACCATTCCTTTGCTACCTTCAGCAGCCTTGTTGGACAATGGAGCTGCTTGTGGACTTGTGTTTATAACCTAAAGATATTTAGAGAATCTTGTTAAGCACAATGATATAATATCATGAGGAGAAGTGCTGTATTGTATTATGCTCAATCGATTTTTCCTCGTGCCTTGTTAACAGCCCCAGTGGTCCATTTGTTAAAATTTAATGATATACGAAGGTAAACACTGCAGTAAGATGACTTGAAAATGTCCCTACATTTAGACGGATGCTCCAGTGATCGATGTTAACAAATAGACACAGTGTAGTATCTTGCGAATATTTGTTGTTATACTCTTTACAGCACTCTAATGACAAATGGCAAATGCATTTAATTTATGCAGCATGGATGAAGTTTTTCATAGTTATTCTATCCTCCCTTGTCTCATCCTCATACTGCTAAGCCGGAGCACTCCAATCTTTTAATAAATGAGAAGTTTAAACTAAGTTAAACTTGTTCAGAGCAACAATAAAACCTTTGTTCCCACTCAGGGACTCACATGAAAAGGTACACCTTTACCACTGGAAGGCAGTTGAGCAAGTGAAATAACCAGTCCCACTCCCAGAGGAAACTTTTAATTGAAACTGCAGCACTTTGGCGATACACCTAACTCCTGGCAGAAACTGAACAATTATTTTACTTAAAAGGCTGCACTTCTGCTACTACGTCTGTGTCATGATCATCTTTATGCAAGACATAAAAACACTGACAGTGACAAAAACACATAACAAGAAATTTAATTTGGTGCAAAATAATTTTATATAGCAATTAAAAACACTAGCAGATTCAGTTCATGCACCTTTTATGCATCCTGCGTCACTCTACTGTAACCTTTTAGAATTGTAATATTCTTTTGAGAGACTGAGGGGTATAAAATAAGGTAGCAAGCAAGCATGTGGCAAAGATGTGTCGTGGGTGATGCGTACACACCTCACCACATTTTTGGCTTTTAGACGAAAGCAGTGTAAACCAGTGTCACTCAGCTGAAAGCAAATAACTAAAACCTCATAGAACACACACAGACACACAGCAACTACACAGCTCAATCACTGAAAGCAAGACGCTTCAAGAGGTAATTCACCAAGTAAGGAGAGTTCACAATCAGCCATACTATCATACAGCTACTACAACATTTAATATCACAATCATGTTTTCTTTGAGGTCAACACATGATTGTTTTATTTTATAGTTTAAGTCCAACAAACAAACAGACACCTGACACATGCTCAGAAGCTCTGAACAGCTGGAAAGGCTGCTCACATAGTTGTTAACGCTGACTTGCTAATACTAATATCACAAAATCTGCCTTGCAAGCTTCCAGGTCAAGAGGGAGTCTGAGGGATTAGACATGAACTCTAAGAGAAGAGAAAGGGGTGGTGAAAGATTAACTGTCGTCCTTGTGAACATAAGGGAGGATACAACAACCAACTGTTCCACTCTGTTTCGGACACAACAGTCCTCATTTCACTTCTAGGAGAAATGTAATGTGGCATGTAACATTATCTTTTTTGCAGATGGAATAGAAAATTATGATAATAAAGTAGAAGAACAGAAGAGCTTAACTACATTGAAAAAAAAATGTAAGAGCAAAAATATGCATGGCAAATAAACTGGTGGCAATAGTTTTTAGTTCAGGATTATTATTATTATTATTAATGTACTTTAAAGACAATATAATCCAGATTTCAAAATGGTAAATTATCCAGCAACTGTTCCAGCAACAGAAAGACCACTTTTCACACTGGTGAGTATAAGTCAGCTGCTGTTTAGAGCAGGACAAACAAAACTTCCTACTCACACTGCTATTGGTGACAGGAAAGTAGCTCCAAACAGAAACACAGAGGCAGAGACAAAGAAGCATTTAAAGAAAAACTGATATTAAACAGTACAGATGAAGTACCTTGATGTACTTCGTCAGAAACTTACATGCATTGGTGACAGCAAAGCTGTTTGCAGTTTCTATGTTGTCAACATGGGGGACCAGGTTAAAGGGAGCTTCCGTAGCGTTGGGGCTGGTGTTGTGAAGGAAGATAGCTAGACGAAACGCTGTATACTCCTGATCAGTATTCCTAATGAACAATCCACCTGAGAAGAGGAACAAAGAGAGAGGGCAAGGACGATAAGAACATGATGGAGAGGAGAGGAAGTAAGTTATTGTAGGGCAGAAGGGGGTTGGAGAGAGGATGAGAGACAGGAACAAATAGCGTAACGCCAGGGAAGAAAGATAGAAAGAGATGGGCAGAGGAATACACAGGGAGGGAGGGAGGGAAGAAAGCAAACATCTTCATTAGCTTTGTTACAAAACGCAATCTGTCTTCCAACGCATCCTCTCACTTACTCACACACAAACATGAATACAAGTACACTTATTTAGACCCACACTGTATATTTCACTGATGACATCAAGAGGAAGACGGAGAGAGATGGTGGAAAGGAAAAGAAAAGAAACAGACAACTGAGGTAGCAGGAAAGCCGTCAAAGAGATAATGAGTTGGAGAAGGACTTAAAAGAAAACAGAGGTGGAGGCTAGATCAGAAAGTATTGACTAAACAAAGGAGGAGCAGAAAAGAGGAGAAAACAAAGGGAGTAGGAAGTAAGTGCTACAATCAGTTAGCCTCTAAACATAGTATCCTATAATATGACAGACAGACAGACACCATAATCAAACACCAGTGACTAAATGTTGTGAATGTAAACTCATTTGTAAGTTTAATGAGTGCTAATGTCTTATTAATAATGATTTGCATATATATATAAACACTCATTGTTCCTAATTTGTTCTTAGTTTTTGCTGTTTACAATTAAGTTTATGAAATATATATTTTATGAAATAATTTAAAATGACCATTGCTGGCTTAGAGTGAGGCATTTTGGGTATTTATATGTAGGGATGAGTTTCTATAGAACACAGATAAACCTTTTTCAACCCCAGGGAGAAATAGTGTTCATTGGTTTAAGAAAAGACAAGAATGCAAAATAAAATGAAGTCATCCTCAGTCTATCAGTAAGGTCGTGTACAGTCTGATGGCATCCAGGATTCTAACATTAACCTCCTACATCTTAATAAGGTGAGGTGTCCTTTGCAAACAGTTCTCAGGTCAATTAGAATGTAGTTTAAAATGTATGTATGCTGCAAGAGAGTGATGGGCATAATCACTTTTATTTTATTTTTTCCTGTAAATCAAGAAAGCCATGAAATGTGTTGGAAAGAAAGTAAAAACCACGGTCTCCTAGGAGTTCATACTGTATTTTTTTAATCACTCATTAACTAAAAATTGATATACGACACACTTGTTACTTGGAAATACTAGAATAAAAGCTTTTGTTTTATTCCTCTACCAAAAAATTAAGGCACAAAGAAGCTCCAGATGTAGAATGGGGATGCTTCACACATATCTTGAACCTGGTAACATGGAAGATCTATTCAGTCATCAGAGTTTCAAGCAGGGCATCCAAGATTAGTGTCACTGGTTCAGAATCTGATCAAATATGACATATGGGCACAGTGTCCCCCTATGCCACTGAATAATAGACAGAAAAGTCCTCCTCCAGAGCATTATGATGTCACATTGAAGATGACCTTTGACCTTTTTGATATAAAATGTCATCACTTCATCACTCTGACCTTTTGGATATAAAATGTCATCACTTCATCGCTTTATTCTGTTACACATTTGTGTGAAATGTTGTGTCATAATTGTATTTGAGATTCTTTATAACAAGAAAATGTGTTTTGTGAGGTGACCTTGACATTTGACCACCAAATCAGATTATCGTTGACTACGAGTGGATGTTTGTGCCAGATGTAGCAAAATTCCCTCCAGACATTTCTGACGTAGCACATTCACAACAAGGTGACAGACAACAAAATATGTAATGTCACAGTCATCATTTTTGAAAAATCACTCTACATAATCTGTTTATCTATTTCATTTACTGAATGGAAGTGTTCTTGCTGCTATAATGATGGTTCTGTGTGTAATTTACTAATCCAATTCTTCTACATTGCATCTTGGCTTGAAAGTGATGTGACTTAAGTTTAGTTGAACTGAACTACAACTGGAGCATTGACATCACAGTGGGAGAGAAAAGGGATGAAGTAAAAAAAAAAAAAAAAAAAGATTGGGAGGAGCCAGGAGGAAGAGCATATTGAACCAAATACTCTCACTATAGCTGTCCCAATGTCTGTTGGCATT